>NW_027491639.1:0-190000 GCF_021521415.1 Bidens hawaiensis
AAAGGGAAATTCCCTAGTACACGCTCTTGCTTCGAACCTGCGTGTTATTCATAAACGAACCATGTGTTGAGCCTACGTAATGTGACCCATAGCCCCATAGTCTTTAACTTTAACCCATATTCTAGACCAAGTTTCAAGTCCATCAGCTACTAGACCAAGTCTAAGTCCGGTTGTCAAATATCCAACCCTCGGTAACAGCACAAGAACAAAGAATTACAACTAAAACCAAACATTTATAAATCTTTTAAACTTAAATAATAGTTAGAAACCTATAGAAATGTACAATAAAAAGGTAAAAGGAAAAATATTTTTAGTGGATCTTGATTTGTGTATATATTACCAATAAAGTTATTAAATTCGGTTAGATAGCGAACGTACCATGTTTGTCACTATTGATTGATGAGTAATTATTTAAAAACTATAACTACATTAAGAACAAAATAAATAAATATATAATGCATATCCTTATGCTTTTTACCAACTTTAGAGGAAGGAATTTGCTATATTTTCAAACAACAATTAATTTATTGGTTGTGTTCAAAGTGATTTACTTTATTATTATTAATAGAAACGAAATACACGCTTTCAATACACATGCGTTTTGAAAAGTAAAATATACGGTATCCTCAACTTTGAGTTCAGAAATTTCAAACTATCTCATACCGAATATTTTTATTTTTATTTTGAAATAAAATCGCAATCTCTTACTGATACACCGTTAACAATTGAGATTTTAAGATCATGTAAAACACAAGTTATACCGAGCATTTGAGCCTTCGATCATGTTAAAGAGAGAAAACATGTAGATGTTATATTTGACCATGAGACCTCTTGAAGACTCGAACACGAACACTTGCCACTACCACAACTCGTTGATGGTTTCATACCATATTTGAACTCCAAATATACATAATTTATACCCTACTGATGTTTTCTGAACTAAGAAACATAAACAAATTTTGTTTTATGTTGTCATTACTATAAAATAAAACAAATGATTTTAAATAACAATAACATTGTATTTTATAAAATTTCCTAGTACTATATTAACCACCATTAAAGTTTTAAAGCTAGTTAATAATAGTTACAGAGCTTATAGTTCTTTGAACAAACTAATGAACTAATGACACATGAATCTTGTTGGTTTGGCAATTTAATACTACATATCATTGGATATATAACACTTTTTTTCAAAATATTTGATTCCAATATTATTTTTGTGTTATATTATATATCCAAGTATTCATAAATATTAACTTGAGTTAATAGTCATCTCTAGTGGATGTGCCGGAGTGGTTATCGGGCATGACTAGAAATCATGTGGGCTTTGCCCGCGCAGGTTTGAATCCTGCCGTCCACGGTTTTGTCTCAATATATTTAATATAATATAAAGTCTCTTTATTTTTAATATAAAGAATCCTCTATGTTAATGATATATTTTCAAGGACATTTTACTTTGTAACAATTATGCAATATTTGGTCAGATATATGATGTGTAAGTTATTAAAGTACTTTTACAATATTAGTTCAAGCTTTTCATGGTATTGTGATAATTGCTTGTTAGAGGATTTGGAAGGCGAGGAACAAGAAAATGTTCGAAAGTAAAGAGGTCAAGATTGAGGAGATTATAAGGGATATAAAGTCGTTTGGCTTTTTATGGTACACATATAGGTCGAAAAAGATACCGTTAGGTTGGTCAAGTTGGTGTAAGTTTGAGTTAATGTAATTTTTCTTTGCGTGCATGGTGGCCTTCCTCCGCCCTGTGGAGGTGGTCTGGTTGTTGGCTTTCTTTGTTAATAATACTCAGTTGGAAAAAAAAAAGCTCATTAATTTATATTTTTTAGAATGACTAAGTCGCGCGTACTATTAGGCTATGCGTAGTTGAGAAGCTACAAATTGGGGCGTTTTGCGCCGTGTGACGCCCAGTCAGCAAGGGTGAGAATTTGTTTTTGAGGTGTAATGGTGTAGGGGCTACAATAGTAATATCATAATAATAATATATATATGTATATATATCATCCACACACATTAAAATATAATAATAATAAAAAGAAAGGAAGAACAGGCGACAAAAGAACCCCGCCCCCGCCCTTTTTCGCCCTCATATCGCCGGCGGGGTGAGGGGGGTGTTTGCGCCCCTTCTCGCCCAAACTCGCGCCCCACCACACATGGCCTTATATACCATTATGCTAGAAGTCAGAACTCAAATATTGCATCCATTCTAGCATATAATACTATAATATACATTAATATGTACCAGTATCACCTTTAAAGAAAATAGTTGTAATTATTTTTCTAAGAAACTTATCATTGCCTACTTCCCCTAGTGATACACTGATGCCATATCAAACCAATATTTCAAAAAAGCATAACTTGCCTATAAAATCCCCTTTTTCTTTTTGCCAAAATAAATATTAGGTTTACAAAATAATCCAAAACAAGATCATTAAAAATCTTCACCGTGTTTATAAGGAAATTCAGAACAGTCTCCTAGTCGGGTCAAGTCGTGTTTAACATCCCGGGCCTTTTCCTAGAGGGTTAATCCTAATGTACTTGTCAAATACGGCCATAAAATAGGTTTGCCTAGGCACAACGACCCAACACAGCTAAGACCAGGTCTAGATGTTGAACCCAATAATACTTACGTCTTCATGACTTCGTTATATAAAAACAAATCATTGATTAATTCATATAGTTAGTAAGAATCAAAGAAAACATATTGGCATTCATTTCAATAGTGTAATAACAATGACATGCATATAATCATAAAAAGTTAAAGTGCATGGAACTCTTTATATAATAAACTAAGCAAGTGACTAAGAAACATAATATGTGTAATTGTGTAAAGCTTAATATATTTTAGTAAAGTTATACAAAAATGATAATACATAAGTGATCATATATCTTTACAACCGTCTTAAACGTCACACCGACCATGTATATGTCATGGACAAGCTTCCTTTGTAAATTGTAACATCTGTGCATACACCAGAAATGCATTTAAGCCATGTCAACTAACCACCATTGAAGTCATGACCTGCAGCTTAGATAGGTGCACCATTCAAGGATAAGTAGCAATCAAGAAACACATAAAATAACCAATATTGTTTTTTTTATATATATTCCCACTTTTAACATGAATCAAAACCTTTTTTTTCAATTATTGATCCACTCATGAAACCAACCAAAACCCTTTGGGTTTATGTCCTTTTGTACTTACCAAGACTCCTAAAAGTTGCCTACCCCTCATCCACATACTATTTCATACCCATCCTTTTTTTTCTTGAAATAAAGTAAAAAAAATCAAGAAATTAAATCTCTCTCTCATCTTTTCAATTTAAAAAGTTGATGGATGTGTGTGGGGATGCATGTTTCATAACATGACATAAACAACACCAACTAGCTAGCTAGCTCATGACTCTTTATAAGTGCTAACACCCCCTCATATTGCTTCCATCTTATTATTCTTGTTCTTCCTCTATACACTCTAGTAATAATCTTGAACAACTCGTGTTATCGACACGATTATTAAGTTGTGTAACACAAAAATGGAGGGTAAGTTTGAAGAACATCATAACCCATGTGTAGAGATAGCCATGGAGACTCATAAGGTTGAGACACCACCTAAGAGAAGTAGTTTACAAAAGTTAAAAAATAGGCTCAAAGAAACTTTCTTTCCTGATGACCCTCTTAGACAGTTTAAAGGCCAATCCACTAAGCAAAAATGGCTTCTTGCCTTTCAGTACATTTTCCCTATACTTCAATGGTTTCCTCATTACAACCTTAATCTACTTAAATCCGATGTTGTTTCCGGTCTCACAATTGCTAGTTTAGCCATTCCTCAGGTAATTAAATCCTTGTCTTCTAATCCGGTTTACATATTTCGCATATGTGTTTGGATTTTATATTTGATGTAATAATGTTATGATATGAATCCAGTTTGGTTGTATGTTTTTGTTTTCAGGGTATAAGCTATGCAAAGCTTGCCAATCTTCCACCTATCGTTGGTCTATGTAAGTTTCGTTTTCGTTGATCATCAAGATTATTGATCGTTTCATGTTTCGTATTTGATCGTAGAAAGGATTTTGTTAAGCGAACCGGTCTATCCTCCTATGGGCTTATAATATAATGGTTAAAAATTTGTGAAAATGGCAAAAAGACACCATACTTAACATGAACAAATAAATTTCAATAGTGAAAGGAATACAATAAGAATCTTTAACTTTATACATTTAAAATAAAATGTTACTTTTGCATTTATGATAAGAATAATTGCTTGTTTACATTGAACAAATCGACAAGCGATTAACATAAATACACAAGTAAAATCCAGAATGCATGTTTGAAGCCATTGTTTGTGGCTTCAAACATGTTTTTGCCTAGTTTTTGACAAACACTACGCAAAAACAATAAATAAATACACACAACATTTTAATGATCACAAACATTTATATGATTAATATTGTTTGGTTATATGGTGTAGATTCGAGTTTTGTGCCACCGCTAGTGTATGCTGTGCTAGGGAGCTCGAAAGATTTAGCAGTTGGACCAGTGTCGATAGCATCGCTATTGATGGGATCAATGCTAAGACAAGAAGTGTCACCAACCCTTGACCCTATTTTGTATCTTCAGTTGGCTTTCACTTCAACCTTCTTTGCAGGACTCTTTCAAGCCTCTGGATTTCTAAGGTCCCCACACTCCTTATAAACATGTAACAGTCTAATATATGGTCAACTATCATCATTGACCGCATCTAAACTTGATCCAATATGTTAATCTAACATGAAAAATGTCTATTGGTGGACTAGTGGTCAAATATAGTCAACGGTCATCATTGGCCATGAGTTTACTAAAAATATAATATGTTAATTTTATTTGCGGTAATCGTAGTGGTAACAAAAGAAAATTAACATTGACAGTCAATCTGACTATAGAAATCTGATGAAATATGTAGTAAAATCATGGTAAATAGCAGTGTTTTGAAAACCGGTTCAAACCGGATGGTTGAACCGGTTAAACCGGATTTCGCACAGCTGGCCGGTATTTTGAGCCCGGTATTTTTGGCCGGTTTGTTAGAACATCATACCATCGGTTTTTTCCTAAAATACCAGTTTTTACCGGCAACCCGGTTTTAAGTACGAGAATTTTTTATATTTGCGGCTCATATTTTTCCAAATTTACTTTTAACCTAACAATTAACGTTCAAATGTGTAAATTTTAGGACTATATTTTTTTAAAACTGAGTGTTTTTTGTATTATTTTTTTAATATATATTAACTTTTGAATTATTTTTTGTTATGAAATCATTTACTTTTGAGTTATTTTTGGAGTTGAAGTTGAATTTATAGAAAATTGTAAGGTAAACTATTCAACCGGTTGAACCTCCCGGTATAACTCGGTTCAACCGGTTGTACTATTTTTTAGTCCAATCCGGTACAAGTAAAATACCGATTTTTAAAACATTGGTAAATAGCCATTTGACTAAATTTGAAACAACCTAACTGTTCGACCATTCAATAAATAACTTATTATAAAAGTTTATTCAATCATAAGTTGACACCTGTCTTAAAAAATCATACTTTCTAGGGACAAAATGGTGGAATTCACATGACAAAATGGTGGAATTCACATTTTGACACTCTTGTAAAATTTGCACATCTAAGATATTACCAACCAAATGATGTCATAAGTCCATGAAATTCACGCTTTAACGACATTTATTGCATGTCATGTCAAATGGGCGATGTTGATCTCTCTTTGTCAAAAAAAATTATATGGGTCATGTCGAAAGGGGGACCGAGCCATTCTTTCCAAATAATGTATAATTTTTTTTTAATGCATGATGTATAAAACATCATCATCATCATCGTACTCAGTATATCCCACCAATAGCAAAGCTATGGTAGGGTCTGAGGAGGGTAAGATGTAGGCAGCCTTACCTCTACCCCATAGGGATAGAGAGGCTGCTTCCGGTGAGACCCTCGGCTCGATAGTAGTTTTGCATCAAGCCTTGGACATAAGGCACATAGCACTCAATCATTGGGACACCGGCTGCTCGGTGCATGTACCCTTATCTTTCAGCTATCAACGCCACTACATGATGCCTGATTAACCGTCCGTCACTTTTAACGTTATTTTCACGAGATTAGTAAAATAACGTCAAAATTAGTGCAATTTCACTTTTGCCCACCTGAGGGTTCACACATATATATATCATATGATGTATAAAACATGTAACATATATTTTGATGATGTTTATGTGTTTATAGGCTTGGGTTCATAATTGACTTCTTGTCAAAGGCTACACTTATTGGATTCATGGCTGGAGCAGCAATCATAGTATCACTTCAGCAACTCAAAGCCCTTCTTGGGATCACTCATTTCACTAAAGAAATGGGTTTGGTTCCTGTCATGTCTTCTGTTTTTCATAATACTAAAGAGGTAATTTATTATTATTATTATTATTATTATTATTATTATTTGAAGAGGTATGTACCCGCCTCAACACCGAGCAAGGCGGGTCAACCCACAAGATAAAGACATTATGAAGACACAAAGCCAAAACCTATGCGCATGGCGCATACAAAACATCCTCAGGCATCATATGCCCAGGCACACATATGCTCGCGCATCACATATTGCGCGCGGCGCATCAGCGCGCGGCGCATATCACATGCTCGTGCATATCACATCTGCCCAGACACACATGCTCGCGCATCACATATGCGCGCAGCGCATCAGCGCGCGGCGCATATCACATGCTCGTGCATATCACATCTGCGCATGAAATATCTGCGCGTGAGAATAAAGAGAAGACCTCGCGCATCCTCAAGATGGGCGCATATCACACGTGCGCATAATCAACCTCGTCCTTATCCCAATCAGGATTAGGGCAACCTTGATTGTGCACGTCAGACAACCTTCCAGAAGGCATCTTTTTAAGGAGAAAGAATATGCTGATGTTGATAGCTGCCAAATGAAAGGTCGACAACTCAGCATGACACATGTGTTACCACGTGATTACAACCAACGAGAAAGCGCCAGGTGTCCCAGAGGACACGTGGCGCAGTGCGATTGGAGGAAGCCAACGAGGTTGAGCCCAACCGGTGGTAACCCTAGCACTATAAATACAGCATCAACTCCACTTTGATGACACATTCATACTCAATCATTGACAGTTACAAGCAGTGATAACACATTCAATCATATTGAATCACATTCACTCACAGTCAGTTACATACAAACAGACAGTCTCACAATCAAAAGGGTATTCAGCTATTCAGCAATACCCTGGAGATTCTCTTACACACACTATTATCTTCTCCACAAAGATACTGATTCTCACGCCGGAGGGTTACCTCAAAGAGGACCCCTCTGTCCCTTTCTGAGGGGTAAGTAACGGCGCTGTTCATTTTGTAGGTGGAAGAACACAGATCCAGAGGAACCATCGGTGAAACAGTATAATCACACTCGAGGAAAGTAGATCTGCTACCAGGGAGTAGATCCACGTTTCTTCATTGGCGCCATCCACTGTTACAAACGGCAATCAGATCTCATCAGATCTATAAAAAAAAAAAATCAATCACCATGGTTTCTGGAGTTCGTAACGTTGATCAAGCTCTGGAGGATATTGAACGTGAGGGTGTTAACGACGGACAGCAGGTTCTGAGGGTTCCGCGTGATTCTACGCGTACCACCAGCAACCGTCCCTTCCTCACAACCCCTCACGGCCAGACTGAAACTCCTCCAGACGATCTCACGTTACAAAATATGGCCGGCGCGAAGCTGAAAGGACCAATGGGTCCAGAAGATGAAGCAAATGATCCGAATGAATGGCTCATAAACGAGCAGCGGCGTCTGATTGAAAAGTACAACGAAATGGTCAAGCAGAAGAAGCTAGCCGACCAAACACAAAGGCAAGCTTTTGATAAGCAGACTACAAAGAGGCCGCGGCGCGCCGGAAGAAGGACATTCTGTTCACACTGCACACACTGAGTTCAGTGATGAAGAAGTGCATAGCATGAGGAAGACACGGGATACTCATGCAGGAGGCTCACAGCTCCGCGCGCCTGTGAACATGGCGCCTGGAGCCAGAGCAGATCTGGATCTGCACATGCCGTACAGCCCACCGGTCAGAGGGCAAGTGGACGTAACCACGCCCTACAGACCAGCCATCCTGGTAAAACACTCAAAGTTTACTGCGCGCATCGCGCAGGCTCCCATCCAGCACAAGACAAAGATGCAACTGGTCTGGGCAAATATGATGGCACAACAGATCCAGATGACTTTTTGCAAGGTTTCTATAACACGGGAAACCTAGAGAGCTGGACGATGCCAACATGGTGTCATATGTTTGCTCGCTGCCTCACGGGCGCAGCGCGGGGTATGGTTCGAGAGCTTGCCGACAGGGCAAATTGATGGGTTCGAGGAACTATTAGAAAAGTTCCAAGCCCACTTCGTACAGCAGCGCAGGCACACGCGCGATCCTGATGACATCATGCACTGCATACGCAGGAATGATGAAACGATTGAAGATTACATCACTCGTTCAATCAGGAATCCCTGGCAATCGGGGGTATAACTGAGCAGCTCCTGCGCGTGGCCTTTATACAAGGAGCGCGCAGTGATCAACTCCGCCGGGCTCTCGTAAGCAAAGATGGTATGCCCACCACGTGGGCCAAGCTAATGGAGGCATCGCGAGTTTTCGCGAGAAATGAGAAACAGATTGCCCAAGATAGGGCAAGAGAAAGAGCGCATCAGGCAGAATCACCGCGCAGCAAAGAGAAGAGAGCCAAACAGAACTCTGTATGGTCCAGGTTGCAGCCAACAAGTTTTTCTTCAGCGGAAAAAACAAGCGCAATCAACCTCACCCCAGCCCCAAAAAGAAGTTCGTAATCGCGGGGAGGGTGACAAGAGGGAGGGCGGCAGAGATCCTAGCAGACCTCTGCCAAGAATATGGACGCCCCTCACTAAAACACCTTCACAGGTGTTAAGTACTGAGAATGTCCAATTCAAGCCCCCCAAGCAACTACACTACAAGGGACCGCAAAACAGTGGCAAATATTGTGAATTTCACAGGTCCCCGGGCCACAACACCGACGCATGCCATCATTTAAAGGATGCGATCGAGAAGGATGTAAAGTCAGGCAGGCTGGCTCACTTGGTAAAAAACCAAAGAATAGAAGATGAGCAACCGGAAGGAGCCTCTGCCAGCAAGAAATACAAAAGAATCTGTGTGGCTGAGGGGGGACGACAAGGGCAGACGTCAAAAAAGAGAAGCGCGCAAATCCACGGAGATTGGCGCGAGCAGCAAGTCATCTTCCCAAGAATCAGGGGAGGCCCTTCAATAAGCAGTCCTCTCGTCATCACCACACACATTGCTCATTACGAAGTGTCAAAGGTCCTGGTGGACACTGGAAGCGAATCTGACATTATGTATGAGCAGTGTTTCAGAAACTTAGACACGGCAGACCAAGCGCGGCTCGAAATTGTGAACGCACCAATCTGTGGTGTCTCAAATGAAATCATACATCCCCTAGGCCAGATTCAGTTTGAACTAACTATGGGGGATGATGAGCACAAGCGAGCCGAAGTTGTCAACTTTTTGGTCTTGCCCACCACGTCATGCCACAATATGATCCTGGGTAGGGGAACGATTGCCCAATTTAATGCTGTACCGTCGCCAGCGCACGGCGCATTGGGGTTCCCTACACCAACAGGCGTAACATTTGTTTACCGCGATCATTTGTGCGCAGTGACAAGCACGCCGCGGGAAGGGAGAATGAAACTTCCAATGGCTGACAATGCGCCAGAGAAGTGGATTTTAAACCCAAAATTCCCAGAGCAAACTGTCACAATTGGCGCTACCATTTCAGACGAAACGAGATTGAGAATGAAAAAGTTGCTCACAAAATACACGTCGGTTTTCGCGTGGCAACACTCCGATATGACGGGGGTCCCGCGAGACTTGGCGCAACATTCTCTTAACACGTTCAAGTCGGTGGAGCCAATTGCTCAGAAAAAGAGAATCATGGGGGATGAAAAGGCGAAGGCCATGAATGAGCAAGTGGAGGACCTGTTGCGCGCAAACATCATCCGCCCGATCCGATACCAGACATGGGTAGCCAATCCTGTGATGGTAAAGAAAAGCAACGGGTCATGGAGAATGTGTATTGACTTCAAGGACCTCAACAAAGCATGTCCGAAAGACTGTTACCCCCTCCCAAACATCGACGCAAAGGTGGACTCCGTGGCGCCATTCAAGCTCAAATGTTTCCTGGATGCCTACAAAGGCTATCACCAGATTCAAATGGCACCACAGGATGAAGACAAGACTGCCTTCAGAACCGACAAGGGTGTTTTTTGTTACACAAAAATGCCCTTTGGTTTAAAGAATGCGGGCGCAACCTATCAGAGACTTATGGATTCGGTTTTCAGTGAACAAATCGGAAGAAATCTAGAAGTCTACGTTGATGATTTGGTGATCAAGAGCAGGGAGGAGAGACAAATGCTCAAAGACATCGAGGAAACTCTTCAGCGCCTAACGGAAGTTAACATGAAGCTCAACCCGAGCAAATGTACTTTCGGCGCAGAAGATGGGAAATTTCTTGGTGTAATGGTCACTAAGGATGGTTTCAAGGTGAACCCTGAAAAGGTGGAAGCCATCCTTGACATGCCTTCACCATCCACCATGAAAGAGGTTCAGAAGCTGAATGGTAGATTGGTGTCAATAAACAGGTTCCTAGCGAACCACGCCAGCAAATCTACTCCATTCGTTAACACATTGAGGAACTGTTTGAAGAAGAGCCAATTCAAGTGGACGCCTGAGGCTGAGCAAGCTTTCACTGAGATAAAAGAATGTCTCATAAAGTTGCCAGCGCTCACAGCTCCACTTCCTGGCGAAACCCTTACATTGTACCTGTCAGCTGGAGACCGCGCGATCGGCGCAGTATTATTGGTGGATCGCAAGGGGATCCAAACGCCAATATACTATGTGAGTCGGGTGCTCACAGACCCTGAGACGCGCTATTCCATCATGGAAAAGTTAGTTTTGTCACTAACACACGCGTCGCGCAAGCTCCATAGATACTTCAATGGTCATCCTATTGAAGTTCTAACTGGTTACAACATCCAGCAAGTCTTGCGACGCCCCGCGCTCTCCGGAAGGCTGACAAAGTGGGCGCTGGAATTAGGTGAACACACGATCACTTATAAGCCCCGTCCAGCGATAAAGGGTCAAGTTTTGGCGGATTTCATCACGGAAATCCCAGAGGGAAAGATTGAAGAAGCTCAGCGCGAGGTAGACCCTCCGCGAGCAAATGATGAAGAAGATGTTTGGAGGCTATTCACTGATGGAGCCTCCAACAACGAAGGGTCCGGCGCAGGCCTCAAACTGGTGGACCCTGATAATCATGAATATACTTATGCTATTAGGTTGGACTTCAAGAGTACCAACAATGAGGCTGAGTATGAAGCCCTGCTGGCTGGTCTGCGCATCGCGCGCAAGTTTGGGGTTAAAAGACTAGAGGCGCATGTTGATTCTTACTTGGTAGCTGCTCAGGTCAACGGCCTATATGACGCCAAGGAGAACACAATGCCTCTGTATCTAGAGCAGGCAAAAAAGCTCGTTGAGCAGTTTGACTTCTTCAGAATCATACACATCTCGCGCAGCGAAAACAAGTCCGCTGACGCGTTGAGTAAAATGGCATCAACTAATTTTGATCACTTTGGCAAAGATGTCAGGGTGGAAGTAATGAGCAGCCCGTCAGTGCAAACGCAATCGGTCCTTGTAATTCATACAACCCCTTCATCCTGGATAACTCCAATAATGGAATTCCTGAAGGAGGGGAAGTTACCGGACGATCGCGCACAGGCGAGAAAGATAAGACACAAGGCACAGAACTATGAATTACTTGATGGTACATTATATCGGCGCTCTTATCTTGGACCGCTCATGAAATGCCTGGATGCTGAAGAAGCAAGCTATGTGATTAGGGAGATTCATGAAGGAATCTGTGGAATTCACGCTGGTCCGCGCATGGTGGTTGCCAAGGCGATGAGCTCAGGCTACTATTGGCCAGGCATGTACTTGGATGCGCTAAAAGAAATCCAAAAATGCAAGGCATGTCAGAGCTACGCGCCAAACACCATGCGTCCAAAGAACAACTTGATTCCAGTGACCTCCGCATGGCCTTTCCACAAATGAGCCATTGATATTGTGGGGCCCCTGCCGCAAGCGCAAGGGCGAGTGAAATTTTTGGTAGTGGCGATAGACTATTTCACAAAATGGGTTGAGGCCAAGCCACTAGCAAAAATCACAGCTGAGGCGATGAAGCAATTTATCTGGAGCCACATCATTTGCCGTTTTGGCCTTCCTATGGAAATTGTGAGCGACAATGGCAAACAATTCACTGACAGGAAGATATCAAGCTGGCTCAAAGAATTGCACATCAACCAAATCTTCACGTCGGTCTACCACCCTCAGGGGAATGGCCAAGTGGAGCGCGCGAATCAAAGTTTGCTAAATGGGCTGAAAAAAAGGTTGGAGGGAGAATCCCATTCTTGGGTCGAAGAGTTACCTAATGTCCTGTGGGCGCACAGGACATTAAGCAAAACTAGCAATGGCGAATCCCCGTTCAGCCTAACCTATGGGACAGAGGCTATGATCCCAGCAGAAATTGGATGCCCATCCCATAGGGTACTCATGATGAGCAAAACTGATAACGAGCGCGAAAGAAGATTGGACCTTAACTTGCTTGAAGGGCGAAGAGAAGCGGCTATCATCAATGAAGCTAGATACAAGAAAAAGCTGGAAAAATATTATAATCAGTGCGTTAAAGAGTGCCACTTCAAGAAAAATGATTTTGTCCTTCGAAACAATGAAGCTAGTCGCGCAATACCCCCAGGAAAAATGTCCCCCAATTGGGAGGGACCTTATCAAATTTCAGAAGATTTGGGGAAAGGCGCGTACACTTTAAAAGATTTGAATGGAAAAAAGATACCGCGCGCGTGGAACGCGGCACAGCTTAGAAAATGCTTCATGTAAAAGTTCAAATATGTAATCAAGGCTTTTAAGCCATCATGAATGATGATTCGCGCTATCTTTCAATATTTGTTCTATTACCTTTGCATACATGTTTCACACTTCCTTTATTAATTTGGAGCAATATGACAATACTATATTGACTTCAAAACAAAATAAAACGAAGTAAAACATACATGCGCGAGCCTTAGCTCAAACGCGTTAACGAGTCTTAACTCTAAAACATCAGGGCCTTAGCCCAAACATACGAGCCTTAGCTCAAACACGTTAATGAGTCTTAACTCTAAACACGTCAGGGCCTTAGCCCAAAACAAAGAGCCTTAGCTCAAAACACTCACAAACATCCATCTTACACCCCGCGCAGCTTGATCATAAAACTCCTTAAACGACTAAGGCAAAGTACATGCCATAACATAGTCGTTAAGGTCTCAGGTTCGAGATCGCGCGAGGAATCATAGTGGATATCTGAGTAACACATGCTGACATGTAATGGCTAAAACTCATACTTCCATGTAAAAACAGCGCGACTATGACGCGCGAAAAAGGAATTGTGAAAAGTTATCGCGCATGTCAGCATAAACAAGATGCTGCGAAACCACTTACAAAATACGACTATGGTTAAGTGAATAATTTCCTTACAACCTTGTTCTTATTTTAACGTGCAACCATATCTTATATCTATACAAGCAAACATGAAGAGATGAATGGAAATGCGCAAGATGTGAAAAAGAGAAAACAAGTTTCATTCCATTGGATTGAAATTTACAAGTATGATGAGTTACAAATTACAAGTATAAAAAATTAAATATGTAAAATTTGATGAAGGGCTTCTCAAGTCTCCACGTCGACGTCAGCCGCTTCATCACCCTCATCATCTCCCGCAGCATCTGGCGCGGTCTGCTCCTCATCTCCGAACTGACCATAGTCAAGTTCTTCCTCCTCATTGGAGTCTTCGATCACAACGGTGTCAGGAGCAGATTTTTTCGCCGCACCAGAACCGCTGGTAGGGCCAGCATCCCCCGCGCCACCATCATCGCCACCAGCCCTCTCGCATTCATCGAGCAACTTCTTTAGTGCGCCGAGGTCAGGCTGGTCAGCAAGCGCAGCTATCTGCAAAATCATTAGAAAAGTATTGAGTACAAAACACTTGGAAAAATTAGTCAAGTAAAACTCATTAAGGTCAAGGTACCTGCATAAGGATGGGGATGGGAGTATTCATGTACTTTTCCCCCACCGCGGCCATGTCCGCGCAGGCCGCATCGCTCTTGTAAGGGTACTCGGATGGGTTCTTCCTCAACATGCCATATTCATACCCATCCGTAAACCCTTCAGCTAGGCCCACCAAGCGCGCGGCGGCATTGCAGTCCATCACAAGGGCCTGAAACTCGGCGGAATATTTCATCGCCAAAGC
Source organism: Bidens hawaiensis (assembly GCF_021521415.1). NCBI lineage: Eukaryota > Viridiplantae > Streptophyta > Magnoliopsida > Asterales > Asteraceae > Bidens > Bidens hawaiensis. Next base: position 14,454 of record NW_027491639.1, read on the forward strand.
GCAGCGAGTTATGCCATGTGACACCAGCCATTGGCGATCCTGCGCTGAGGCCAGCAACAGACGTCTCGAGGACAGGAACCTGGGAGTTTAATAACTCAACAGTTTCCTTAGTCTTTTGTAGCTCCTCCTTATCAGACGCTGCTGCCGCCAAGATTTTTTCATTCTCCGCCTGCGCAGCACCAAGTGCTTCCTGGCTGGACGCCGCCGTCGCCAAGGCCTCATCTCTATCGGCCTGCGCGGCCGCCAACTCCCTCTTCAGGCGCGCAACCTCGCTCTCCAATGATGATTTTTCAGTGATACTCTGGACGATAGCTTGGTCACGCGCCTCAGCCTGCTGTTCCAAGACACGCACTCTACGCGCGTACTTGGCAACTTCGGCCTCCGCCAACTGCTGCTTCTCCCGCGCAGCTTGGAGCTCATGCCCGCGCTTAATATAGGCGGTGTTGGAACTTGCTCTATTTTCGCTGAGCTCCGCCTGGAGTTTCTCAGCTCGTGCGCGAGCATCAGAAAGGTTCCAGGCAGCCACCTTAGCCTCTTGCTGGGCTGCCACAAGAGCATCGCGTACTTTAATATAATCGCGATGAAGCTCTTGGGAGGCAGCAAAGAAAGCTGACCCAGCGAAAATGTGATCGTTGAGCAAGTCAGCGCGAGTGCGCTCCTCCTGATACCTCCTTTCAGTAGGAGGCACGGCATGAGCCCAGAAGTCCTCGCATACGCCCATGGATTGGAAGGAACTTTCTTCATTAATATTCCATCTCGGGCGATAAACGTGGTCACCTTCATACAAAACACAAGAAATGTTCTAAGTCATAAAACATACTTATATGGAGGTACGCGCAGCGGAGCAACAAATTAAAACATACCTGCGGGGATGAAGCAGAAAAGTCAGCGCCAGCCCCACCAGAAGTATGCGCTGCGAAGGCTTGTGGCATCGCAGGGCTGGCGCGGTCTCCCAAGGAGTCCTCAGCTTGAGCCCCCTCATCCTCCTCATCTTCTTGAATAGGCCTCTTCTCCTGCGACCTGGGGGGCTCCAAACCAGCCTTGCGGAGAGGGCTGCGGGTAGGAGGAGGCGAGGGAGGTTTCGACGCCGCCAGTTCGGCGCGCAATACGGCTTCCTGCTCTTTTGTAACCCCAATAAGGGGAGAATCAGCACTAGCAGGAGCAGGACCAGAACCAGCGGCGCCGCCAACGGCGCCAGGAGTGTCGCCAGCAACTTGTACGCCAGCTACAACTCCTATGAACAAATCAACAAGGAAAAATGGTTTATGACTGAATCCAAAAGAAAAATAAAGAAGACAAGTGTGCAAAACATACCTTGGCGCAATTCTGTTCGCGCGGCGAACATCGCCATAAAATTCATTCTACCCTTTTCAGAGGGTAGAACAGGGGACTCCGAAGCAGCCCCCGGCGCAGCCTCAGCACCTTGTGGCGCCTGTGGCTCATCTGCAACCGTCGCCGGTTCTGCAAACATTCAAGGAGGAAAGGTTTAATAACAATTCAGCCAGATGAAGATAAATAAAGTATACCTGTTGCAGGCGCGGCACTGCTTCTCTCTTCAGCCGCGCGAAAGGAGGAGGCGACGCCACCATACCTCAAGTGGACAGGAGGTCTGCCCACTCTCACAGGCAGGGAAGCTAAAGAAACCTTTGTGGTAAACACCTGGGTTTCCTTAGGTCCCTTCGTTTGAGCATGGGGATGAGCGACAGGGGTGTCATCTTTCTTCTGTTTCTTACTGGCCCCTGCGCCAGATTTCCCCTTAGCTTTGCGCTTTAGTAGGGGCGCCTCCTCTTCCTCCTCCTCCTCTTCCGCGAGCTCTAGCTCGTAGTTTTCAAGCGCATCTACAAAAACAACCAACAGAACTGTTAATAAACTTGGGTATTCTAAAGGAATGAGCATAAGTGCGAAGGCTTACCAGGCGCGTCACTGTCAAAGTCAAATTCCAGATCCACTGGGATGAACATGTCATCGAAGCGATCTGGGAAACCAACTTCCCCAGCGCCAAGCGCGACGGAGCCACCCTCCACTTGTTCATCATAAGCGGCAAGGACATAATCCTTGGTGACTGCGCAAAAACAAGTCAAGTGATATCAGCAAAATAATTATGTTCGCGCAGAAAAAATAAATAAAGCAATGAAATAAACTTACACAACCCGTCGACTTGGATAACGGGCTCAAGCGCGCTGTCGGCCCATAGCTTACTCATGCCGACCCCCACCAGCGCCTCCTCGCAAATTTTCTTCGCGAGGGATGGTTCGGCGGTCAGTTTCTTAACCCAGGCGCCAGTTGGGTTCTTGAGGACACCCTCATCCGCAGGCGCAGAAGAGATAGAGCGCATGGTCATACGGATGGGTATCACACCAGCCCTAATGTAAAAGAACCTCTCAGACCAGTCATGAAGGCTCTTGAATGAAACAGTGGAGCACTTCACCTTCTGACTGCGAGGAATGAAGGAGATCCAATAGTGATGGATCTTGGGCTTGTAAAAATATTGAAAGCGCCGAGGAGTGGGTTCCTCGCGCTGGGATTTGCACATGAACTCAAAGTGAGTCACGCGCACGAGTCCAAACGGATGGACTTGGGATATATGAATCCCATAGAACTTCAGCAGTGCACCCACAAACCTTGTCATCGGGAGACGAAGGTTGCAGTGGGTGAAAAAGTGGCTATATAGGGATATATAGCCGGCAGGCGGGTCCGCCGCCTTTTGCCCGGACCTAGGCAACATGCAGCCAAACAGGGTGGGAAAGCCCTGAGAGGCGATGAGGTTGTCGAGATCGGCCTGCTTCAATTTGCAGAGGATTTCATTCCACCTTTTGGTGGCCTTGGTCCTCCCTACTTCCTCCGATGTGGTCTCAACAACCCTCTTCCCTTTCCCCTTTTGCTTCAATGTCGACATCACCACAGATTTCACACGGCGTCTTCGAGAGGCAACAGAGGTGATTGAGGGGCTAGACGAGTCTGAACTATCAGACATACAACTGCAGCAGCAGATAATCGAGAAATCGAAAAGATGAAAACACTCAATTCAGAATATGAAAGGCAGAAACTCGAAAATTATCAACAATGAAGATGAAGATAAAAAATTTCCTAAGGGCCTCCTTTTATAGGCCCAGGAGAGAGAAATGTGGCAGCTGATCGGATTTCACGCGCCCCCACTCGCGGGTGCAAGCCAACGAGGGCGCGACACGTGTCCCTAACACTGTTGAGGGGACATAAAATTGTAACCGACCTGCCACGGAGCAGAGACGCGCCCCCACTCGCAGGTGCTAACCAATGCGAGCGCGACACGTGTTCAAGACAGCTGTGTGAGGGGACGTGAAAGGCAACTGTAGCACCTCGAGCACACGAAACGTCTGACATGTTTACGGCGCACGTCACCACCAACTAACCACGTGTTCGACCCGTCGTTTTCAACCCTTCGTTTTCAACCAAATGGATAGAACTTCGCGCAACGATGGAAGCAACCAGGAAAACGACAAAACCCCATTTAAAGACAAAAATCAGTAAGTCTAATATCCATCTTACCGCGCTCGCGCGAGATAAGACACACATTAGACTGGGGGGGCTTGAAGAGGTATGTACCCGCCTCAACACCGAGCAAGGCGGGTCAACCCACAAGATAAAGACATTATGAAGACACAAAGCCAAAACCTATGCGCATGGCGCATACAAAACATCCTCAGGCATCATATGCCCAGGCACACATATGCTCGCGCATCACATATGCGCGCGGCGCATCAGCGCGCGACGCATATCACATGCTCGTGCATATCACATCTGCCCAGACACACATGCTCGCGCATCACATATGCGCGCAGCGCATCAGCGCGCGGCGCATATCACATGCTCGTGCATATCACATCTGCGCATGAAATATCTGCGCGTGAGAATAAAGAGAAGACCTCGCGCATCCTCAAGATGGGCGCATATCACACGTGCGCATAATCAACCTCGTCCTTATCCCAATCAGGATTAGGGCAACCTTGATTGTGCACGTCAGACAACCTTCCAGAAGGCATCTTTTTAAGGAGAAAGAATATGCTGATGTTGATAGCTGCCAAATGAAAGGTCGACAACTCAGCATGACACATGTGTTACCACGTGATTACAACCAACGAGAAAGCGCCAGGTGTCCCAGAGAACACGTGGCGCAGTGCGATTGGAGGAAGCCAACGAGGTTGAGCCCAACCGGTGGTAACCCTAGCACTATAAATACAGCATCAACTCCACTTTGATGACACATTCATACTCAATCATTGACAGTTACAAGCAGTGATAACACATTCAATCATATTGAATCACATTTACTCACAGTCAGTTACATACAAACAGACAGTCTCACAATCAAAAGGGTATTCAGCTATTCAGCAATACCCTGGAGATTCTCTTACACACACTATTATCTTCTCCACAAAGATACTGATTCTCACGCCGGAGGGTTACCTCAAAGAGGACCCCTCTGTCCCTTTCTGAGGGGTAAGTAACGGCGCTGTTCATTTTGTAGGTGGAAGAACACAGATCCAGAGGAACCATCGGTGAAACAGTATAATCACACTCGAGGAAAGTAGATCTGCTACCAGGGAGTAGATCCACGTTTCTTCATTATTATTATTATTATTATTATTATTATTATATACCCTTCGCGCAATTCTTCTGAATTTCTAATTGTATATTAATTTGTGGTGCAGTGGTCATGGCAAACTATCCTCATGGGTTTTTGTTTTCTTTTATTCCTGCTAGTTACAAGACACATTGTAAGTATATATGGCCATATGGAATTAATAGGGGTGAGCATAAAACATAAAAAACCAAACTGAAACCGAAAACACCAAAAAAACTGAACCGAAAAAACCAAACCGAATGAGAAACCGGCGGTTCGGTTTTAACCTTTAACAAAAACCGAAATATTGGTTTTAGTTCGGTTTTGTATTTTGTTAAGAACCGAAAAAACCGAACCGAACAAGTTTAACCAAAACATCTTAACCATAACCATTAAAACAAAATCTACAAATGACTATTTGTTTAGTTTAAGCATGTGAATAATAACAAATATATTTGGTTTCTACATATGGTTAATAACTAATAATTATAATACTGGTACTTTTAGTTTTGATATTGAATTTTGATATAATCTGTCTTTTCTTGTAACTTTTAATATTTGAGGTCTAAATGTTCAATATTTTATTAATCATTAGGTTTAAATAAAAAAATATATCATGCCCAATTTCAATATCTTAAGTTTATTTTTTTTGCCAAAAAAGTTTTGGCTCGATTAGCAAAACCGAAAAAACTGCATCCAAAACCGAACCGAACCCAAAAACCAGAAACCGAAAAAACCGAAACCAAACGGTTTAAAAAAAACGAAAGTAAATATATATGATTCACATTGGGCCTAATCTTTTTTAAGAATAAAATCAAAATATTTTCAAAAAAAAAAAAACTACAAATGTTTAAAAAGTAAATATAATTAATTTATAAGTTATGGTACTTATATATTTAATAAAATTAATATTTCTTATATGCAGAGTATTAAGAAGCCAAAGTTGTTTTGGATATCAGCAGGAGCACCTTTGCTTTAAGTTGTGGTCTCAACTCTCTTTGTTTTTGCTTTCAAAGCACAAAACCATGGCATTTCTGTGGTATATATTATTAATTATATCTACTTAATAATTTAACTACACATATTTAAATACAAAGTATAACTATTACTTAATGTGTTACATAGATTGGAAAACTAGAACAAGGATTAAACCCACCATCATGGAACATGTTACATTTTCACGGAAGCCACATCGGTTTAGTCCTGAAAACCGGTCTCATCACCGGCATCATTTCCCTAACCGTAAGCATACTACTTTCAGCGCATAGTTTAAAAACATATTTATAGCTCGTCATTATTAAAAAGGATATTTTTGTCATTTTACACAGGAAGGTATCGCGGTAGGAAGAACATTTGCTGCCATAAAGAATTACCAAGTTAATGGCAACAAAGAAATGATTGCAATTGGATTTATGAATGTTGTGGGCTCCACCACATCATGTTACGTCACTACAGGTCAGGTTTCGGGTAAAACTGGGTTCTGGTAAAAAATGGGCCCACATTAAAATATTTACCTAACTCATAACCCGAATCATTAATTGCAGGTACATTTTCACGATCAGCTGTTAACCACAACGCTGGAGCCAAAACCGCAGTCTCCAACATAATAATGGTTGTGACGGTTATGGTCACGCTTCTTTTCTTAATGCCGTTGTTTCAGTACACACCTAACCTCGTACTAGGCGCAATCATTGTCACGGCAGTCGTTGGTCTCGTTGATCTCCCGGCGGCTTACCAAATATGGAAAGTCGATAAATTCGACTTCGTGGTGATGTTAAGTGCTTTTTTTGGTGTTATATTTATATCGGTTCAAGAAGGACTCGCACTTGCGGTAAGTGTTTAATTAATCTCATAGTGTAACATAATTATAAGTTTGTATAAAACTAAAAATAAGTGAAATTTATAATTTGATTGGGGTTTATTTGGGGTATAAAAAAAGGACAAAAATCACAGTTTACTAAAAAATAAAACCATATGGACGAAAAACCGCAATTTACTCATTTGATTATTATATTTTTAGGTGGGAATTTCGATATTCAAGATGGTGTTGCAAATGACAAGACCGAAAACAGTGGTGTTGGGGAACATACCGGGTACTCATATATTTAGGAACAAACATCAGTACAAGGATGCTGTGTCAGTCCCAGGTTTCTTGATTTTAAGCATTCAAGCTCCAATTAGTTTTGCAAACTCCAATTATCTCAATGAAAGGTAAATTTACTTGATTTTGTAATAAGATTTAGTTCATTTTGGTGTTAAAACGGCCGTGTTCGTGGGTCCAACCCAACACGACCCGAACCCGAAAATCGTGTAAAAAACGTGAACCCGGACACGACCCGCATATTCACTGGTTGACCCGAACACATTTTGTTTTTTTTTGAACTTTCACATATTAGTACTATAAGTTTACGTTTACAACAAAAAATAAAAATTTATATAAAACAGTTACATTTCAGTTATAAAATCTTATGTCAATTTTTTTTTTTTACTTTTGTAAATTTTGACATAAAATACCCAACTAACCTAAATTATCACAGAAAAAATACATTTAAAAAATAAATAAACGGGTTAAACAGGTCAAACTTGTGAACCCGTCAAGTTGACATGAACCTTACTCATTTAGCTAAATGGGTTGACGGGTTCAGAACCCGAACTCTTTATACCAAACCCACAAATTTCATGTTATGATCGTGTCATGTTAAAAATTCACACCCCTATCATTTTATGGTTTTAAGTCATATTTGATTTTTTTTAATTGTTTCTTGAAGGATTTTGAGGTGGATACAAGATTATGAGGAAGAAGAAATGAAAAGCCATTCTGATCTCAAATTTTTAATTCTAGACCTTGCCGGTAATTCCTTAAATGAAAAGTCATTCGACTCGTTGATGCAACTTAAAAATAAAACTCTAAAAACGTTGTCTCGTTTTCGATAAATTTCAGCTGTAAGTGCCATTGATGCGAACGGAGTGATGTTTTTCCAAGAACTCAGAAGGGTATTAGAAAAGAAAGGTGTTGAGGTAAGTTGTAATTTTGTATAATAATAATAATCATATAATATTATTGATATACAAAAATAAAGACAGTTTTCTAGTTATGGTTAAAAAAAAATGTAACACTTTAAATTTGTTTACAGCTTGTATTGGTGAATCCAGTTGGAGAAGTGGTGGAGAAATTGCAAAAGGCGGACGGGACGCACGATCTTTTGCAACCGAATAATCTTTACTTGAAGGTAGGAGAAGCGGTTTCGTCGCTCTTTTCATCTATGAAAGTTGTGTCATGTTGAAGGAATGAATGTAGTGTGTTTCAAGTATTATAAAGGTTGTAGTGTTTTTTTAAGGTTTTGTTAGGGACCTAATATTGTAAGGTGCCTAGAAAGTAATGGGACAAATAGTTAAATATAGTTTTGTAACACCCATGTAATGTTTTGATTATTTATATGTTATAAGAAATAACATAGTATGGTTATAGAACATATTCTCTGAATTCAGTTTGGTAGGAGAAAAAGTTAGGAGTTAACACCATTTTATTCAAGTCACATTATGAAAAAAAAATGTATTAAAGAAAGATTTGAGAAAATAGCAATTAAAATGTTAGTTATAATGCATAAGTACCTAAAGGATTTTGACCAGCGATATCAAAGAACTGGATAAGGTTTTGTCTTTCTAAATGTTATGGGTTCAAGTCCAGTGATTGTAAAAAAAATGCAAGTAATAGAGAAGAATTTGAGAGTGTCTTAGCTGTCATTAAAGTTATTATCACATGTAGTTCAGTTGCATTTTAGTGTTTTACCGATTAACAATGCCCCAGTCCCCATCATGTAGCTCAGTTGGCTGAGAAGGGCATATAACTTGGAACAATAATCCTTTGGTTGTGGGTTCGAAGACTAATCCTAAGCACCAATTGCCTTGTCTTTGAGTGATCAGGGCTTACTTACCTCTAACGTAATGGGTCTAGGACGGTCTAGCGTTGGTCGATTTGCGTGCCCGGTATTACTCATTTTGGAACAATTAATGAGCCATGCCTCAAAGATTGCCCATTAAAGCCATCACGTCAACTTGATGGACCATGAAGGCATGAACTGTCATTTCTTAGTCCATGCACACAGCCCAACATAAGAAAGCCCAAATGTTCATTTTAGTTGGAAACTTGGAAATTAGGAATCACCATGTTTTGTTTCTCATAGTGTACTAGTGTACTACTGTACTCCCCAAAAGACTTCTAACTTCTTGCATGTGAAATTGTATGTGCACCATTTTGATTTGTTACAAATTAACAATTTGATCATTAAAAATCATTTATTTGTGTTTAACTCACCGTCTCTTGAAACCCAACAAATATAAGAATTAGTTTCATATATATCCTTACAAACATTAGAAATAACATATATACCAAAACAAAACTTAATATCTCATATATGTCCTTACAAAATAATTAAATTATCATATATGCCTTCACCAAATAGTTAAAGTATCATATATACACTAATTCATTAATAACAATTTAATAAATTATCATTTACCGTTATTTTTCTAATAACTTGCATATATGGCAATTTTTTTTAACTTCTCGTCTTTAACGACAACCAAATCGTCTCTCGCCACTTTTTCAAACATGCAAACCCTTCGAAGGTTATTGTATCGAATGGTCTACATTGTAAACCTTTTATCACATATAATCATACCATGGTAATATAATGATTTTTAAATTAATTTTAATGAATTGAGTATATATGATATATTAATAACTTTGTAAGTGTGTGTGTGTGTGTATGATATTTTTAGTTTTGCGTTGGTATATATGATATTTTCAATATTTGTAAAAGTGTGTATATGAAATTGCCCAAAAATATTTAAACTAAACTTTATAAAACTAATATTAACATGTTTAATAGATAATTAGCATACAAATACGAGTACATAAAATAAACTTATCAGCTCTACGTACGAATAATGTGTTATAAACTAGCTAGAAACTTAATCTGCATTTTAAAAATATACTATTTAAACAGTGTTAATTAGTCTAATGGATGATAAACATTGGTTTTATAGATAGTATACGTTGCACCTCACACGGTGTTGATGGTTCGACCTTTAGTTTTCAAGTTCGAATATTCTTCAATCAAAACTGAAAACCAAATGTAGAACGGAATTCTAATTCGACTCGGTTTATGTTTCGAACAGAATATCCTAATTTTAACAAGATGGTGTACAAGTATGGCTTTCGGCTCGGTTTCATCAGCTCGGCTTTGTAACTGGATGAATGTTTAATACGTTGTACAGATATGATTTTAACTTTTTTAATATCATATGGAAAACTCAACATAAGTTTATTTAATTAATTAGATTGTCAAATATAATACAAATTGTTATAAGAAACTTAAATTTGACTACCTTAGGGAAATAATTATCCAGTGCCACTTGTTAATTTAAAAATTATATATTCTCCAAGTTGCATTATGTAAAAATGCACGAGAAGGTTTGGAAAGAAAATATATATATACTATATTAAATGATAATAGTTTTTTCATTTTAAAACTTTTTTGTAATTTGTATCATGAGGATTTCATCTAAAAGAATAGTGTTTATGTAGTTTAAGTTATCATCCATAGTAAATGTTATAGGAATCAGATTCACGCATCGTAGTTTGAGACTTATGAATGATCGGTATCACTTGTCACGTCAATAAATAAAAAAAAAATCATTTGGGAGTGAAGAAACACTAATTGACCCCGGGCAGATTACGGATAATCTGGGGGTTAAATAGATGTTTCCCACGAGTGGTTAGGTCCGGCAAAGATGGTTCTTCTGATGACCTGCAAAACAGACACCGTGAGCTCGTCACTGAGAAGGGGGGTACCTCCTTGTGACCACCCTCCGGCGTGAGAATCATACTAGATTGCTCTTGAATATAAGTGTATATTAAGAGATTGCTAGAGAAGATAAGATAATGAGATATCAGATAATGTAAGATAATGTAATGTGTCCATACCATTCCAAGGTGTTGGAGTATTTATAGCCGAAGGTAGGTTTCCAAGAAGGTACAGCCGGCTGAATAGTATTCCTGTTCTGCCAACTGTGGGCTACGCACATGCCATGCTGGTGGTTGGTGGGTAGGAAGCGGCTGATAGTGACCAGGCCGGCTGTGTACTATTCCTTTTCCACCAACTGCAGGCTATGCACGTGCTACGACAGGTTGGTGAGTAGGCAGCGGCTGATAGTGACATTAAGTAATAGAGCATGCTGCTCGTTGTACTGTTGTCAGTGAGCTGTCGCAGCTTTGGTCAGATCTTTTGTCCTTACCTCGTCAGGTACAGTACAAAAGATCCTCCAGTAGCGTACGGACTGGCTTATTTGGGCGGGAGTTTTCCCGGCTTTGTGCGGGAGTATTCCCGGCTTGCTCACTCATTCTTCAGGTGACATTACTGAATTATTTAAGAGTTAAGTGCCTTGTGCGTGTAGCCTTGCTGCGCGGGTAGCCTTCCCTGATGGCTAGTATCCGTTGCTGCGGGAACATGCGGAGTACGTCGACCATTGGGAGGCTTTTCCTGCGGGAACAGCTTGCGTACTGCGCGTAAGGACGTCACGTCTCTGAGCATGGTGGGTCCTGCGGATCCAGTTGGTTTCTGCGCAGACGTCTCTCTTCAAGGTGAGTCTTGCGAGTTTAGCCTTTGCGCAGACGTCCCTGTTGAAGGTGAGTCTTGCGGGTTCAACTGCGCAGACGTCCCTCTTTGAGGTGAGTCTTGCGGGTCCAACTGGGCTCTGCTGGGACCTACCTATTCAGGGAGCTTCAAAGTGTAAAGCCCGAGCAGAAGAAAACATAATAAAGAGAAGAAGATTTTGAAAAAAAAAGGTTTCAGGAGAGCGGAAGCCTCCCCCCCCCCCCTGTTATGATCCCGTATCAATTTTGGTTTCCGAAAGCACTTCGTGTAACCTTAGTGGTCATCGATATGTACTTTATTAAGCTAAAATATGATGCGTCAGTGAAAATATAAGTGTGACTATGAAAGTCCACGTATCATGACTAAAGCACGGGTTGATGTGTAAATGAGTTGAGGTGAGATCGAGCTCGACTAGACGAAAGTCCACGTGAGTTGTTTTTTCAAGTTTCAGCTCAGCACATTTATTATTTAATAAAGATTTATATGTTTTTAATTATTCTTATATATTTTAAGAAAAACTTTAAACATGCCTAAACTCGATTCAACCTCTTGTAGTACCTTAAACAAGCCAAGCCTTGACTTGAACTTAGCTGTGAAATGTAAAATCAAACATAGAATCCCAAAAAGATAAAGCTTAATGATATGCAAGGCTCGACGAGCCTAAACAAACTTTCTATTCAGAGCTCGAGCTCGATTCATTTACGCCCTTAGTTGTGATTATAACACAACACTAAATAACTGTTTTTCCAATAATACATGTATCTAAAAGGCAATTTGATAAGTTTTATTCATTAGACTTTTTATCATTTTTTTGTCTTATCGACTTACATTTTTGCTTTTTAGCTCCTCAAGTTTAGTAATGAAACATCTGCCACAACTTTTACTATAATAAATTAAACCAATACTGACCAAATTCCCGCTGCACACACATCATAATGCTGACTTTAAACAAGCAATTATAAAATATAAAAAGCTCCAAAGTTTAATAGTTTCGCACGTAATAACATGAAAAACGTCATGTTATTATTTTTCTTCAATAATTAAGTAAATATAGAAATAGAAATGGATAATATATAAACAACCATAATTGCAACTTTGTATATAGTAGTATAGTACTATAGAAAATGATAAAAAGGAAACAATATTAATAGGTGCTCCCACTTAATGACTGAAAGTCAACTCTATTTCTTAACCCCACTCCCTTTTGTCGTCTTCCAACTTTCCCCCAAACCCATTTGCCTCCTTATGCGTCATGCTAACGTACGCCACCTGTGACATCTGACCCGATCCGACCCGACCCAGGTACCCGTTTCTCCGATCCGATCTCTTTCTTTTATGATTTAATATTTATTTTTACTTATATTTTACTTTTAATAATAATATATATTTTCCTTCCCGCCTCTTTCTCTCTTTTCCTTCCCGCTGTCCCGTCCCTCTTCTCTCTTTCCGCCTTCTTTTCCCTCTTGTCGCCGTCCCGCCCTTAAGCCTTGAACCTCTGTCCTTTGTTCCTTCCCGCCTAAGGTTGTCTGCGCAGCTCCACGCGCCAGACTCTTTACAAGGAAGCCTGCGTGAAAACCACCTGTTACTGCGATACGCGAGACGAACTGTCCCCGCAGCGCGCTAAGGATTTTAGTTCTTCCCGCGGCGCGCTATGGATACTGTTCTTCCCGCGACGCGCTAAGGAATATAGTTCTTGACGCGCTTAGAATTGAAGTTCTTCCCGCGGCGCGCTTAGAAATATAATTCTTCCCGCGACGCGTTAAGGTTGGTTCTGTCTGCCTTCGCGCTCGCGCACTTTTGCCTTCGCGCTCGATGCCTTCTCGCGTTTAACCCTTGAGTCTTTTCTCCTGTTTAATCTAGCCGTTTGCTTTTGTGTTGTCTTATCTTCTGTGCTGTTGACCTAACCTGCCTTATGTCTGAAAAGTTACTTTCGGCGCAGCATGCGCACCAACCCCATTGGTTGGCAGAAAAAGTGACTGACATTATCTTTTGGAGATCTGCTTTTTCCATGCTTGACCAGTACCTTTATCTGAACCGCCCATGCCTTTTTACTGTTCCCTGTCAGCCTTTTTCTCTTTTTCCCTGCTGCCATATCTTTTGATATCTTTTACTTTTCTGAACTTGCTTTTGATATCTTTTGTTATCTTTTGTTTTGTCTTGTTCTGTTTGTCTTGGAATCTTTTCCCCTTTTTCTGGATTCATGTCTCCTAGGGTTTCTCTATAAATAATAATATTATTTTTCCTAACACATCACACACAAACACTTAATTTAAATCTTCTCCTTGCTCTCGTCCTTGTCCTCTGCCGTCTCCTCTCTTTGCCTCCGTCTTCCTCCCTGTTCTACCCTGCTTTTCCGGTAATATATATTATATAATAATTTGTAAGGCCCCGTTACCGGTAACCCTACTTTCGTGTTGGATTTACTCATAAACACAGTTCTAAATATCAGAGTTAATTAAAATCTTTACGCGGAATATAAAACTTTCATAAAACATTACATATCAATTCATAATCATGTCTTTAAACATTCCTCTTGTCTTTCAAAATCAAAACGTAACTTATAAAACATATCGGATCTTCAGATGCCAGGCTTTAGTCTTCTGCCATGTGTCCTCCACTCAAGCCAGCTGTCTCATCCTACTCACCTGCGTGCATACTAAAAGTCAGCTACGCTGAGTGAGTTCTAGTTAATCATACACTACCATACAATACCTTGTTACATACATACGTACTTAACCTCATAACTTTCTTTCATACACACATAAGTACTCATACCTTCATTCTTACTTACATACTTTCTTTCTTACTTACATACTTTCTTTCTTACTTACATACTTTCTTTACATTCATAATCATACGTTTTAAAGAGCCTTTCGCCCTATAACCTCACAGATATTATAAGGGTCTGGTCCCTAACATCACAGATATTATAAGGGTCTGGTCCCTAACATCACAGATATTATAAGGGTCTGGTCCCTATCATCACAGATATTATAAGGGTCTGGTCCCTATCATCACAGATATTATGAGGGTCTGGTCCCTAACATCACAGATATTATTAGGGTCTGGTCCCTAACACCACAGATATTATTAGGGTCTGGTCCCATGTTTTCGAATATTAGTAGGGTTCGATTCCCTCTTCGTTACCATACAACCATACATCATACCTCGAGTATTATTAGGGCTCGGTACCCCTTTCGTAACCATACAACCATACAACCGTCATTTCCTTCTTTTATTAACTTTCTTACGTTCATACACATAAACATACATATCATACTTGCCATATTTATAACGTTACAACCTGACAGTACGTGCAATATCCGAAGATCGTTCACGAACCATCAAGCAATCATTCATACATATCACATATATCACCTATGGCATACACTTATCACTTTGGATAAATGTATTAACAACACATCAAGTATGCACACAGCCCCAAAAACATAACAAGGAATGGGGCTAGAAACTCACCTGGATCCTGTTACGCTCGCCGTTGATTGTAATTCCTTTCTTTAACTGGGCTCGGCTAACTGTATAATATTTACACATATCAATTACTACTACTACTATTACCACTACTCATTTTCGATAACCGCCTTAACACATTTTCCATTAGGTTTTTAATTTATTTCATAAACGAACTTCACTTCAGGCGAATCTTGGAAACAACTTGGTTCTGGCTTGATTCGATCGAATAGGGACATATTCGATCGAATCTGAGACACGCTCGATCGAACTAGACACACACTCGATCGAACCAGTTGGGAAAACTCGTTCGGCTTGGTTCTGGCTTGATTCGGTCGAATAGGGACATATTCGATCGAATCTGAGGCACACTCGATCGAACTAGACACACACTCGATCGAACCAGTTGGGAAAACTCGTTCGGTCGGACATGGCACTTGTTCGATCGAATAGGAACTCGTTCGGTCGGATATGAAGCTCATTCGGTCGAATAAGATGGAGACCGTTCGGTTGCTTCCCTATTCGGTCGACTGGACTTGTTCGATCTACACATTCGATCGAATGGACTGATTCGATCGACTGATTCGATCGAATGAGTCTGATTCGACTCCTTCAAGCTGGGCGACGGAGAAAACTACGGGTTTTCCAGATTTTCCAGATTTTTGACCCAAAATCGAAGTTTTTGACATGGAAATGCTCGGGATTGAAAGGGCTATCGATTCCTAGTACTTTTAAACACAAAAGCTTGCATTTTGACACCAAAACAAGGCGGTTTTTGACCCGAAAACTCAAGTTACGAAAATGGGAGTTTTTGCTCGGTTTGAGGCCGAAAATGGTTATGAAAACGGATGATTTTCGAGAGGGACTTACCAAAAACGACTAGGAACAAGATTGTGAACTCGGATTTGTGATTTGAGAACTTTCTCTCTCTAGTTTCTCTCTCTAGAATTGAGAGTGTTTGGGTGTGGGTGTGAAAGGGAGTTAGTGAAATGGTATTTTGGGCTCGGGATGGGTATTTATATCTCTCGAGCCCACGGACCCAAGGCCCATTCTCATTTAACCCATCTTACGTAATCTAAGCCCATGACCCGTTCCTTTCTCGACATTAAATAACTAAAACGTGAAATTACTAAACATAACTTTCTTTTATTTATCATATAAAAATTTTAGGATGTTACAAGTCTTCCTCCCTTAAAGAGGTTTCGTCCCCGAAACCTAACTATTACATAAACAAACTAGGGTAAAACTTGCGCATCTCATCCTCGACTTCCCAAGTAGCATCTGATCCCTTGCGGTGTTTCCATATCACTTTGACCAAGGGTATAATCTTGTGACGAAGCTGCTTCTCCTTGCGATCAACGATCTTTATCGGTTGCTCGATGTAGTTCAATTGTTCATCAACCTCGATGTCCATTAAGGGCACGTGAGACGTGTCATCAGCTAGACACTTCCTCAGATGAGAAGCATGGAAGGTTGAATGAATTCCTTCTAACTCATCGGGTAAATCCAGTTTGTAAGCTACTTCACCCACACGTTTTACAATCTTGAACGGTCCAATGTACCTCGGACTCAACTTTCCTCTTTTCCTAAAACGGATAATCCCCTTCCAAGGCGAGACCTTAAGCATCACATAGTCGCCAACGTTAAACTCAATTGGTCGTCGCCGCTTATCCGCATAAGACTTTTGTCTGTCTTGAGCGGCTTTCATTCTTGCTTTGATCTGATCGAACTTTGAAGACGTTTCTTGAACCACTTCTATACTTCCCATTTCCTTCTGACCAATCTCACCCCAACACACCGGGGTTCTACATCGTCTACCGTACAGCATCTCAAACGGTGGCATACTAATACTCGAATGGTAACTGTTGTTATAGGAGAACTCTGCCAGATGCAGATGATCATCCCAACTTCCACCAAAATCTAAAACTCAAGCACGTAGCATATCCTCAAGGGTTTGGATCGTCCTTTCAGACTGTCCATCGGTTTGAGGATGATACGCCGTACTGATGTTCAACCTCGTCCCCATAGCTTCATGAAATTTCTTCCAGAACCTCGAAGTAAACCGTTTATCCCTATCAGACACGATCGATAACGGTACTCCATGCTTGGTTACAATTTCTTTAATGAACAAGCTTGCTAACGTTTCTGACGAGATGGCCTCTCGTATGGGCAGAAAGTGAGCACTCTTGGTCAAACGGTCCACAATCACCCAGATGGTATCATGTTGCTTAGCTGTACGAGGTAGCTTAGTTATGAAATCCATGGTGATGTGTTCCCATTTCCACTCAGGTATCTCTAGCGGTTGCATCTTCCCACAAGGCTTTTGGTGTTCGGCTTTGATTTGTAAGCAAGTTAAGCACCTACCAACATAATCCACTACATCGCTCTTCAATCCTGGCCACCAGTAATCTCTTTTCAAGTCTTGGTACATCTTTGTAGCTCCTGGATGGATTGAGTACCTTGACTTATGAGCTTCATCTAAGATTCGACTTCTAAGATCACCATGGCGTGGGATCCACATACGGTCGAACCTAGTTTTAACTCCATGAGTGTTTTCCACCAACTCATCTTGCTGGCCATAAATCCTTTCCTTCTTTACTAACCCTTCATCTATTAACACTTCTGACTGCACCTTGATGATTTCTTCAAAAAGACTCGGGTTCATGATCAACTTGTATGACTTCACTGTTGCAAGGACTTCCTCATTCTTCCGACTTAACGCATCAGCGACCACGTTAGCTTTACCGGGGTAATACTTAATCTCACAGTCGTAATCCTTTATCAATTCTAACCATCTTCTCTGCCTCATGTTCAGTTCTTTCTGCTCGAAGAAGTACTTTAAACTCTTATGATCGGTATAGATAGTACACTTAGTGCCGTACAGATAATGCCTCCATATCTTAAGAGCATGCACTACAGCTGCTAACTCCAAATCATGCGTCGGATAAGTACTCTCATGGACCTTCAACTGTCTGGACGCGTAAGCTATCACCTTCCCTCGTTGCATCAACACGCAACCTAATCCTTGATGCGAAGCATCAGCACAAACAACGAAATCCTCGTCACCATCGGGTAGAGTAAGGATTGGAGCTTGCGTGAGTCTCTTCTTCAATTCTTCAAAGGCTTCTTCTTGAAATTTTCCCCAGCTGAATACTATCGACCTTCGGGTCATACCGGTCAGCGGTGCGGCTATCTTGGAGAAACCTTCGATGAATCTCCTGTAGTAGCCGGCTAACCCTAGGAAACTTCGTATATCAGTCGGATTTTGCGGAGTCTTCCAATTCGTTATCGCTTCAATCTTAGCTGGGTCCACGGTAATCCCTTCAGGATTAATCACGTGACCTAAAAATTGCACTTCTCTTAGCCAGAACGCGCACTTCGAAAACTTGGCGTACAACCTTTCTTTCTTCAGAACTTCCAATACCTCTCTCAGATGCTCGGCATGGTCAGACTCACTCTTTGAATAAATCAATATGTCATCGATGAAGACGATAACCGACTTATCCAACATCGGTCGACACACCCTATTCATCATGTCCATAAATGCTGCAGGAGCATTTGTTAGACCGAATGACATTACAAGGAACTCGTAGTGTCCATACCGCGTTCGGAACGCTGTTTTAGGGATGTCTACCTCTTTCACCTTCAGCTGATGGTAGCCTGATCTGAGATCTATTCGTGAGAACCAACTCGAACCTTGCAGTTGGTCAAACAGATCGTCAATCCTAGGCAAGGGGTATCTATTCTTTACCGTAAGCTTATTCAACTCACGATAGTCTATGCACATTCTCATACTTCCATCCTTTTTCTTCACAAACAAAACCGGTGCGCCCCATGGAGAAACACTCGGTCTGATAAAACCCTTGTCGAGGAGTTCTTGCAGTTGTGACATCAATTCCTTCATCTCGGACGGTGCTAGACGGTAAGGCGCTTTCGCGACGGGCTGGGCTCCTGGTACTAGATCTATCTGAAATTCTATCTCTCGCTCAGGTGGCAACCCCGGAAGATCCTCAGGGAATACTTCTGGGTAGTCGCGCACAATAGGAACATTCTTCATTTCTTTCGTCTCGGCCGTAGCGTTGACAACATACGCCAGGTAGGCACCGCACCCTCGCCTTAACAAACCCTCGGCTTTTATTATCGAAATGACATTAAGTCCATAACTCTCCTTATCACCATAAACCGTCACCGCACTACCATCCAATGACTTTAACCTTATCATTTTACTTTTACATACTATCTGAGCCTCAAACTCAGACAACCAATCCATACCCAAGACTACATCGAACCCTCCTAAGGCCATAACATACAAAGTAACAGGGAACTCATGTCCCTCTAACTCTATCTTACAATTCTTCACCATTTTTGTTATTTTCACCGAAGTGTCACTTGCGGTTTCTACTACAAAAGTTTCAGACACTCGGCAGCCTTTCATTTTAGCTAGTTTACTAAACGTCGTAGCTACAAAACTTCTATTCGCACCAGAATCAAATAATACAGAAGCGGAAACATCGTTCACTAGAAACGTACCTGTGACGACATCCGGAATCTGCCTGGCTTGTTCCTGGGTCAGCATGTAGGCTCTAGTTCTGGGCCTAGCTTGATCGGCATCCTTCTTTCCACTACCTCCAGCTACACCTTCAGTGCACTCCCTTGACATATGGCCTGTCTTGCCACATTTGTAACATGCTGGCTTCGCACTGCACTCATTGGCATAATGCCCTACCTTCCCACACTTATAACAGGCATTCGACCCCATTCTGCATTCTCCACCATGAGCCTTTCCACATTTGAGACAAACATTAGAACTTTTACCCCACTTGCACTCACCACCATGCCTCTTTCCGCAGGTCTTACACGATCTCTTCTCCCACACTTTTTGTTTCTTATCCCTGGAGTTCCATAACTGAGTACCGGGTCGTTTAGCAGGAGTGACCCCTTTCTTCTCTTTCTCTTCGTCCCTTTCCACCCTATCATCCGCGGCCACGTCAGCATAGACCATTTCCGCGAGTCCAACAGCCGAATCAAAAGTAGCAGGTTGAATCGCCCTGACTAACATGCGGACCTTTTGTGGCAACCCCCTCACATAACACTTGATTCTCTTGACCTCAGTGTCAACCATGTCAGGCACCAACCTAGATAGTCGGTTGAACTCCGTGGTATACTCACGACGCGTCATCATACCGGCTTTTAAATTCTGGAACTTCATCTCCGTTCTTTCAACCTCGGCATCTGCACAGAACTTCTTCATTACCAACTCTTTCAAATCTTCCCACTTCATCCCTTTGATCTCTTCACGGGTCTTCCTCTGCTCCACACTCTCCCACCAATACATAGCCTCATCTATGAATGACTGAGTAGCATAGCCCACAGCTTGGTCGGGACGGCATTCGCTAATGCGGATAACCTTGTCCATAGCGGTTATCCACTGGAGAGTAGCGATTGCGTCTCCTAAACCAGTCAGCTTAGGCGGGTCACAACCTTTGAAGGACTTATAGCTGCACCCACCTTGTCCTCCTCTCCTATCATCGACTTTCACAGACTTATCCCCACTCGAGGCCCCTCTTTCACCTTCCCCATCCCTTCTACCATCACCACCCGCTCCTTCAGCAGTTCGTTCACGGCTTCCAGCAGATCCTTCGGGATTCAGGTTCTTCACAGCAGCAACTACAGCCTGAACAATGGCTGCTTGAACTGCAGGGCTAAGTTGAACTTCCTCGTTGTTGTTCTGGTCTCCTCCAGCTGCGCTTCCTTCATCTTCGGTGTGGGAAGCTTCTTCTACCGAGGGTTGCCGGACAAGACGAGGCCTGCCACGACGTCCAGTGCGACCCCCAGCTTCAACAAATTCTCCAGCTCCAGCCATCAGTATCCTATATGAGAAAACACAAACATCATCACTCAAGGAACTATCTAGTACAAGGATAGTAAGGCTAACAGGTAATAACAGTGGCCAGTTGTGATTAGCTGATCACGTTACTTTCCGTGTCATATACACTTCCCTTTATGAGTCTATTTGTGCTGGTTCTACTTAAGCAGTTTGTCAATTTAAACAGTCAATTATTCCTATCCCTATCGTTCACATACCCTTTCTTATTAACATACATCATTTAATCATGCACTTTACCTTTACTGATCTTGCTTGAGCGACACATGGCATTCTTGAACTGGCATCTTCTTTCCTTTCTTACTAAAATCCCATTCTCTGTTCGAGTCTAAGCATGTAGGATGCTTAAATCTCTCGAACTTTGCTCTGATACCAACTTGTAAGGCCCCGTTACCGGTAACCCTACTTTCGTGTTGGATTTACTCATAAACACAGTTCTAAATATCAGAGTTAATTAAAATCTTTACGCGGAATATAAAACTTTCATAAAACATTACATATCAATTCATAATCATGTCTTTAAACATTCCTCTTGTCTTTCAAAATCAAAACGTAACTTATAAAACATATCGGATCTTCAGATGCCAGGCTTTAGTCTTCTGCCATGTGTCCTCCACTCAAGCCAGCAGTCTCATCCTACTCACCTGCGTGCATACTAAAAGTCAGCTACGCTGAGTGAGTTCTAGTTAATCATACACTACCATACAATACCTTGTTACATACATACGTACTTAACCTCATAACTTTCTTTCATACACACATAAGTACTCATACCTTCATTCTTACTTACATACTTTCTTTCTTACTTACATACTTTCTTTCTTACTTACATACTTTCTTTACATTCATAATCATACGTTTTAAAGAGCCTTTCGCCCTATAACCTCACAGATATTATAAGGGTCTGGTCCCTAACATCACAGATATTATAAGGGTCTGGTCCCTAACATCACAGATATTATAAGGGTCTGGTCCCTATCATCACAGATATTATAAGGGTCTGGTCCCTATCATCACAGATATTATGAGGGTCTGGTCCCTAACATCACAGATATTATTAGGGTCTGGTCCCTAACACCACAGATATTATTAGGGTCTGGTCCCATGTTTTCGAATATTAGTAGGGTTCGATTCCCTCTTCGTTACCATACAACCATACATCATACCTCGAGTATTATTAGGGCTCGGTACCCCTTTCGTAACCATACAACCATACAACCGTCATTTCCTTCTTTTATTAACTTTCTTACGTTCATACACATAAACATACATATCATACTTGCCATATTTATAACGTTACAACCTGACAGTACGTGCAATATCCGAAGATCGTTCACGAACCATCAAGCAATCATTCATACATATCACATATATCACCTATGGCATACACTTATCACTTTGGATAAATGTATTAACAACACATCAAGTATGCACACAGCCCCGAAAACATAACAAGGAATGGGGCTAGAAACTCACCTGGATCCTGTTACGCTCGCCGTTGATTGTAATTCCTTTCTTTAACTGGGCTCGGCTAACTGTATAATATTTACACATATCAATTACTACTACTACTACTATTACCACTACTCATTTTCGATAACCGCCTTAACACATTTTCCATTAGGTTTTTAATTTATTTCATAAACGAACTTCACTTCAGGCGAATCTTGGAAACAACTTGGTTCTGGCTTGATTCGATCGAATAGGGACATATTCGATCGAATCTGAGACACGCTCGATCGAACTAGACACACACTCGATCGAACCAGTTGGGAAAACTCGTTCGGCTTGGTTCTGGCTTGATTCGGTCGAATAGGGACATATTCGATCGAATCTGAGGCACACTCGATCGAACTAGACACACACTCGATCGAACCAGTTGGGAAAACTCGTTCGGTCGGACATGGCACTTGTTCGATCGAATAGGAACTCGTTCGGTCGGATATGAAGCTCATTCGGTCGAATAAGATGGAGACCGTTCGGTTGCTTCCCTATTCGGTCGACTGGACTTGTTCGATCTACACATTCGATCGAATGGACTGATTCGATCGACTGATTCGATCGAATGAGTCTGATTCGACTCCTTCAAGCTGGGCGACGGAGAAAACTACGGGTTTTCCAGATTTTCCAGATTTTTGACCCAAAATCGAAGTTTTTGACATGGAAATGCTCGGGATTGAAAGGGCTATCGATTCCTAGTACTTTTAAACACAAAAGCTTGCATTTTGACACCAAAACAAGGCGGTTTTTGACCCGAAAACTCAAGTTACGAAAATGGGAGTTTTTGCTCGGTTTGAGGCCGAAAATGGTTATGAAAACGGATGATTTTCGAGAGGGACTTACCAAAAACGACTAGGAACAAGATTGTGAACTCGGATTTGTGATTTGAGAACTTTCTCTCTCTAGTTTCTCTCTCTAGAATTGAGAGTGTTTGGGTGTGGGTGTGAAAGGGAGTTAGTGAAATGGTATTTTGGGCTCGGGATGGGTATTTATATCTCTCGAGCCCACGGACCCAAGGCCCATTCTCATTTAACCCATCTTACGTAATCTAAGCCCATGACCCGTTCCTTTCTCGACATTAAATAACTAAAACGTGAAATTACTAAACATAACTTTCTTTTATTTATCATATAAAAATTTTAGGATGTTACATAATTTACTTATTAATTATGCTAACTTATAATCAAGACATTAAAACAAATCGTTAAAACAATAATCTTTAATTATAGGTTAACTTTGCTTGTTTGGTTCTTGCTTTACCTATCTTCACACCGATTATCAAGTGAGTAATCTCGTACCTAATCCCTTTTATTTTTAATGTTTTGGGATGTTCATGTGTTCATACAAACTTAGAGTCTTAAACTGTTTATGAACTTTAGTCGCGCAGTATCCCATGTGTTGAGGACGTAGACTTGGCTGTTTATTTGTATATGTGGATCATTAACCGTCTTGTCGGTCTATTCCGCAGTTCTCATGGTACCATTAGATGAACACGGGAGAACTATCGTTTATGATTTTCTCTTTTGTTTACACATGCACCGTTTGTCTTGTTTGTGAGCTCAATTGTGAGCACTGGCAGTCTATGAATCTTAGAGTTGGTCCCGATCAGATTACACCCCTGTTGAAAACCAGACATACACATGTTGCGCGCAGATTTATTGTTATCTATGTGTTAACTATTAAACTTGATTTCTCACCAACACGCAAGTGTTTGACGTTTTATTTTAACACATGTTCAGGTTTGCAGTAGCTGTTTTGGAGCTCGAGATAACCTAGGAAGTTTTCTTTATTTTGGACCTAGATTAAAATGTATCAAGACAAGTTATTGCTGTTCGAATATTATGATTTATAATATTTTGATTTATGATGATTATGTTATTTTATGTATACCTTGTGCGTGCGCGAATGAATGTATTTATTAAATATTGACACCCAATAGTGTCACGAGTAATGAAACAATATGTGGCGCCCCGATGTATAATCCGCCTTTGGTCGGGGTGTGACACCACCAACTCTCAAATTTTGTACCATGTTGGCATGTTCATTGTACTTATCATGCACCACCAATTTTTTTTAATCAATATCTTAATTGAAATTAAGGGTGATAAACTAAGTTAACTAACTATTCAAAAAAAGTTAGGATGGATAGTGGGATTAGTATTCAGTTATGAGATTAGTTAAAATACATTCGAGGGTATGTTGGTGTATTCGTCTGAGTTACTGAAAACATATTCGTTTACCTAATATCCATTTACCCGAATGTCCAAAATACGCTCTTACCGATTTAGTAAGAATAAACACCAGATACAAGTAGGTCGAGAGATAAAAAACTAATTCCTTGTAGTTTATACACGTAGTTATTTAAAAGGTATTTTTTTTCAAAGCATAGTTTAAAAGACTATCACGTTTCGATAACTAATAAGTTAAAATAAAGAATATTTTGAATTACACGGTTTATAATATCAATGGAAGAAAATTCTCTTTAGAAAATTAGAATATGTCTTACAAGACTACCAAATACTTAAAATATGAAATAAAACTTAAATTTTCAAATTTTTGAACGACGTAGATAAGCTGAGGTGTGTCGAATCTAAGCTCACATAAACTCGAGTTTAGCTAGTTTATCTTAATAGAGCTCGTGCTTGAGCTCCACTTTAGCTCGTTTCAACTTATATTTCTAAAACCTGAGCTTAGCTTATTTCATTAGAAGTGTCATCGTTTGAAAAACACAAAGTATAAGATAGATTAAATAATTACTTTTTTTGTTTATCAAATGATAATAATGTCATTGAAAGTTGTGCGTGTTTAAGGGTAAACATGAAAATTGATTAATAAATTTTGAAAATAATAAGACAAATAAAAAATGAAATATAGACAGTTTTAATGGTATGAATGAGTAATTAGCTTTTGAACTCAAGTTCAGCTAGTTTATAAAAGAAAATGTATATTAGATTTGAAGCTTTTTTAATTATCAATGGATATGTTGCTTATTATTTGATTTTGATTGAAGTGCGTTAGACGGCGGTTCACGATTAATCCAGTGGGGCAGCAAGTATCAGATTCATTCTCCCTTTCAAAAAGTTTATATTTCAACGGGTGCGCACGATAAGCATAAATCTGTAAGAATATATATATACATATACATATATATATTTGCATCCACACAAACACACACGCTATTGTTTTGTACGTACTGACATTTCATTGACTTTCATCATCTTCTTCACAATCACTTTCTCTCTCTCTCTCTAAAACCATCAATCAATTAATTCTATGGACGGTCTTCCCTCCGGTTACCGCCCTAACGTCGGCGTTTGCCTCATCAATTCCGATAATCTGGTAACTAATCAATTATTAGTAATCTTACTCCGTTCGGTTCGTACTTTTATATTTATAAAAGTACGAACCGAACGGAGTAACCGTGAATCCGAATCCAGCTTCACAACACAAAATTCAACACCGGTGTTGTTGAATTTTGTGTTGTGACGCTGGATTCGGATTCAGTAATGGAGTAATCTGCTCCAGTAGCCGTTGAATCCGAATCCAGCGTCTAAACAACTACTAATAACAACAGAAAAAATTCAACAGTAGTTGTTGAATTTTGTGTTGTAAAGCTGGGTTCGGATTCAGTAACAAGTAACTACTCCGTTAGTTAGTATAGTTCGAACGAACAGAGTAGCTGTGAATCCGAATCCAGCTTCTAAATACACAAAATTCAACAAGCTGGATTCGGAGTAACTAATTTGTTGGACGGTTGGTACTTGTAACTGAATTCTGTTAGAAATACAAGTCACGCTAGTTGCGTGATTTTATTAAAAAAATTGTTGTTTATTTTTGTGTTGTTAGTGGGTTGTTTGTGTATGTGAGCTCATAGATTTAAATTGCTGTTCAATTTGACTACGCTCGAGCTTGAGCTTGGCTCCTGAGAATTTTTTAAGCTCGGCTTGGGTTCGACTCATTTATTACTTATATTTAATATTTAATTTACATACGTTTCTAGTTATTTTTATATATTTAGAGAAAAACCTTAAACAAGCGCAAACTCGGCTGTGCACTTGTGCAGTGTGAAATTAATGCGTAGAAGTCCAAATTAATACACAAAACCAATAAATTTGGCAGTAAGGGGTGTAATCGAGCAAAGGGGCCCGAGCTCAGTGACGCTTGAGCTCGGCTCGTTTTGACTTAGGAGATCTTCAGTGACTCGTTTTGACCTGTTTTTCTTTGAGCTTGGCTCACGAGTCGTTTTTTCAGGCTCGAGCTCGTTTCGAGCTATTTGTTAAAAGCTCCAGCTCAGCCCGTGAGTCGTTTTTCATTATTTATTATTTAAGTTACATATGTTTTTAGTTACTTTTGTATACTACAAGAAAAACCTTAAACGAGCCTATGCTTAGTTCGTTTTACTACTTAAACAAGCCAAAGTGGCCCGAGCTTGGCTGTGCAATGTGAAATTAATACATAGAAGTCAGAAAGAGGTAAACTTAAAAATACACAAGGTTTGTTAGGCTCGACGAGCCTAAACAAGCTTCCTGTACAAGGCTGGAGCTCAGGCTCGATAACTAAACAAGCTTTATTTGAAGCTTAGGCTCAGCTTGAACTCAAAAAAGCTCGGCTTTGCGAGCGGCTCAACTCATTTACACCCGTATCAAATACGTCTGTTTGGTGTTTAATGCGTAGATAATTCTGTTTTTAAGTTTTCTAAGTATTATTATTAAAGTGTATGATGAGTCTTCTCATTGAAGTTGTATTTAAAAATTGGTTTACTAGTCTTATAGTTATCATTAATCTATTTGTTTATATAACTTTTGTATAATATTATTATTGTGAGCATGTGGAAGAGGCCTTTGAGGCTCTGGATCTGGATAAAATTGTTGTTTACATGGATATTCTGTTTGTCTCCATGAACTCAATATTTTAATTTTTTTTTTCTTAAATTTTTAATAATTCAACTTTAGTTCGATACGGGCCAGATAAAACCTGTTTGTTTCCCTTAACAGGTTACTTTTGACTTGATGATCTGTCGATGAATCTTTGCGATTTATTCGTTTTTGTTAATGATTGCCTGCAGGTGTTTGTAGCTTCCAGATTAAATGTACCAGGAGCATGGCAAATGCCTCAGGTGAATAAAAAATATTGTTTGTATAAATTTTAATTTTTAATATTTTTTTATATACATAATGACCAACTCCTTAGAATAATTTCATTTTTTTGATAAAATGTGTATATTAATATTCGAAGTTATGTTGTTAGGGCGGGATTGAAGAGTCGGAAGAGCCACTTTCTGCTGCGGTTAGGGAGCTTCGAGAAGAAACTGGAGTCGTTTCTGCTGAGATAATTGCAGAGGTTAGTTTCAGATTATATAACACATATGCATAATTTGTAAGTTTTTAATAATTTATTAATTTATTTATCAGCAAAAATTTCGATTTTGTGTTGCTCTGCACAAAATTTATTTTTGTTCATAATAATATTACTAAATGCAATCTTGTTGAATCATTTTTGATAGGTCCCAAAATGGCTGACTTATGACTTTCCGCCCGCGGTTAAAGCTAAAGTGAATCGTCTATGGGGAGGTGGCGAATGGCACGGACAAGCACAAAAATGGTAAAAGTTATAAAACATATACTAATGAAATGAAGTAATAACCTTAGTTACTTAACTTATCATACATTTTATCAATGAATGATTACTAGGTTCCTCATGAGACTAACAAAAGATGAAAGTGAGATCAATTTGGCAAGTGGTGAAGTTGACCCCGAGTTTTCGGAGTGGAAATGGGCTAGCCCTGAAGAAGTCATTGAACAAGTTAATATCCTCTCGTTTTTTTATGGGATGTTATATTCAGACACCAGCCTCATTTTCCAGACATCAGTCTACGACCTGTTTAGGCCTATACGAGACGTATAGATACTTGAATGTCATACCTACGCCTATACAAGGTGTATAGGCCCCGATGTCTCATATAGAGCCTCAGGCCTATACGACCGCATAGGCCTATATGAGTCCAGGGCCGTCCTTGAGATTCGTTAAAAAAAATTGGGCCGATGGCGAGAAAAGTTTGGGCCTGTAGTAAAAAATATTATATAGAAATGGGCTTAAATAAGTTGAGTAATTGAGTTTAAACATTAAAAATACGTATTTTCTTTTAAAATATATATATAAATTTTTTTTAAAAAAATTGGGCCTACCGGGGTGATCGGGCATGAGGCCGTCGACCACTCGACCCTCCTTTAAAGCCGGCCTTGTATGAGTCGTAACTCGCATAGGTGTCAATATGATTCATATAGTTGCATTTTGTATGAGTGCCTATATGACTCGTGTAGGTCTATACAAGGGGTATGTTTTACTGGTCAACGTCTCTAGAAGCTCTGTAGGCCTATTCGAGTCGTATAGATAGCATACGGTGTCTGTATGACTGTATATAACATCCTGGTGTCTAAATATCGCATGCCTTGTATATTTGTGTATCATTTTTATGCGACAACGTGACAAATATATTAATAATAACAAGCAGGCAGTGGACTACAAAAGGCCGACGTATGAGGAGGTTATAAAGACGTTTAGGCCTCACCTAAGCGACGGTGGAAAAGCCGCAGCGAAATGCAGGTCAACGAAATGGTGAACGAGCGAGTTTGGTGTTTCTAACAAAACATTTGTTACAGTATAAGGTTTGGGATTCAGAAGTTATTGCACTTGCTCCTTGTACATGAATGTTATGATGATGATTAAAACCTTTGTTAGGTAGGTGTCCCTTTATTTCTTGATAAAAAAAAATGTCATGTTAATTATAGTTTATTGCCTTTATTCTTTTGTGATGGTTAGAACCTTTTGAAGTTATGAATTTGTTAGTTTATATTTTGCAAATTATGACCAAGTGAATTAAAAAAATGTTATCTTACTGTTCAAAGATTAATATGCCAATGTTATGTTATACGTGAGCTACTTGAGATCGATTTATTAAAGGCTTAAATCAAGTCAAGTATCACATGTCGATTTTGACTAGGCACGCAAGACTATTACCTATAAAGTTTTCATTTATATACTAAAAATATATTTACAAAATAAATATTAGTTGTAAAAACTAAATAAATAACTTATATTATTTTATATAAAATTTATAATTGTAATTTGTAAATATGTAAGACTAATAACAAATTCATATAAATAACATAATTAATAAGTAATAAATGAGTATCCAGCGGCTAGCACAAATTTTCTTTAAAACACGGACTCTGCTCAACTTAGCTTATTTATGTCTCTCTCAATAAATGAGTAAGCACCACCACCACACTACCTCCACTCGCCATTAACCATAAAAGTAAATATAAGGATTCAATGGCGATGGTTGCTTAGGGACCGAGCTGGCCCCGCCCCCCCCCCCCCCTCTCTGTTTTTTACGAGGTAGTGGGAATTTTCCTGTTTTCTTCCAAAAAAAATTATACGTAGTGTAAATTTAGCCGTTTTGACTGAAATTTTTTTACATAGTGTAAAATTTAACCGTTTTTGGTCGAAAATTTTTATACGTAGTGTAAATTTAGCCATTTTGTATACATTTTGACAACCCCCCCCCCCCCACCCCACCCGATGTCTTAGTCCAAGCTTCGTACACCGAATGGATTAATAGGGGAATCTGTTTTTGTATTTTGTGTGTGTATATATATTGTTTAAAATGACTCGTTTAAAAAACAAGTGTAGGTTTGGATTCAAACTATTCATGTAGAATATGTTAAAATGAGATTGATGATTTTAAGTACATTGACATCACAAATTAAAATAATTTGACCAAGGAAAAAACCGTAAGGTGGACAAGAAATATTTACACAATCCAAATAATTATGAAATTAGCAAATTTTCAATTTATTCTTGCAAAATACGAAAACTATGAAAGTAAACTATGTTGATTAAAAGGACGGTTACCATTAAAAAATTCATAAAAAGATGAATCCGCAATCAAGAAAATAATAAAAAATTAATTTAATAAGATATTAAAATGAAGGTCATAGAAAAGAAAGGATATCAAGCTGATTACGATTAAATTTAAACCAGCAGCATTGGAACCAACTCATTAAACTCTACGATATTAGATTTTAAGATTTTGTTTTTCGATTTTCGATTTCTAGCTTTAGATTTTAGAATTTTTGGTCAGATGATTGTGTATTTTTTTATTTATCATTATCTGTTTTGTTTAATTTCGTCTGTGTGTCTTTTTCCCTCGACATTAGGTTATTTTTCTCGACATTATATATATAAGAGAAGTTTGGTGCTGCTAACCGAGTAGCGACACCAAACTTGTCCATGCCATTTTGATCTTCTTTTTTAGCATTGGTAGCATAGCGAACGTAACGAGAACCTACCTAACGTCAATTTTTGTTTACGTGACGAAAACAGTCTGAATTCGTGTAAATTCACTACATCAACGTTCGGGACTGACAATGCTAGGGTTTTGATGTCATTTGTTTTTTTTTGTTTTAGTTCCGGTCCCATAACGAACGTATCGCAAACCGACCGGATGTCAATTCTCTTTTTTATTTTTTGTTTTAGTTCCGGGTTCGTAAAGAACAAGAAAGAAACCAACCAAATTCATGTAAAGTCACTGCATTTTGTTTTAGTTTCAGTACCACTGTAACGAAAACCGACCAACTGTCACTTTTGTTTTAGTTATGTTAGCGTAAGAAACCGTCTGAATTCACATTGACTTATCATCTCAACGCTCGTGACTGACAACGCTTGAGTTTTACCACCACCCAGATTTTACCGACATGTCCGGCGCAACGCGCCGGGTATTTTTCTAGTTGGTTATATTTTGCGATCGTTGTGGATTTGTGTCTTTATTCCTTTACTAGATTTAGGAGACGGTATAAAATAAGTTAACACATTATGTATTATAATCAGTTATTTAAAGAAATACTATATGAATAACTATTAAAAGAATTAAGTAAAATCATATCTTGTAAAAAAATAAATAAATAAAAGATTATATATAGTTACTAACCATGAAAAAGAAAAAGAGAAAGGCATTGACAAAATATAAAATATTATATATTAGTCGTAAGTTGTTCTACACCCTTCATAGATGATTCCAGCTAAAAGGTTGAAATTAACAAGTTGAATGATTAAATATTTTAAATATTCAATTCCATGATATAAAATGGAAACTGACCAAAATTCCCACGATCCTAGACGACTTTGTAAATCATAAGTAAGTTGAAGAAATAATTAAATAATAATACTAATAGTATTTTATATTTCATCATACACCTTTTAAGATGCAAAAGATTGTTTAATAGATGAGAATTAATTAATTAATTATAAATGTCCTCCTAAATATTCAACTTCAATATAATCCTAAGCATATCTTTAATTTCTATAAGAAGGATGATACATATTATTATATGAATACAATTTCTCATTCTAGTAAGTAACATGATTACATGTTATAAACAAAATAAAATTATTGTTTTAAAAGAATATAAAATATTGCATATGTTCATACCTAGTATTTTAATACGTTAATAAAATACTGGGTTTGACTGGGTTGTGAAAATCACGATGTTTTAAATTGCAAAATTTTATTCAAGTATCAAATTGGACAAAATTCAACAGTTGTAACTTTTTACCACGGTTTTCGCAACCAGATCACCTCGATCGGTTGGATTGGGACCCACACGCTCCACTAATTCGATTAAGTACCTCTAGATTAATTGCTTTGCATGGGATAAGGCAATTATCTTGAATTCTCTAAATCAGTGTGTAAAATGTCCGAGTTCACCATTGCTACTTTGCTAGTGCCTAGTGTGGATATGCAAAGACATACTAGGGTTATGTGACATGAACCTTATAGGTAGTGGAGGCGCAATCTCCACTACACGACCTTAAGAAGTAAGGCGCAATCTCATTATCTTTTAAAAATGTGTACTGGTTAAACACTAAAAAAATAAAAACTTCTAGTATGAAATCTAACTGTTTTGCACGATCGGTTCAGGAAAATGAAGTGTTCGAATTTATATTAGCTGACATTTTATAATAAACAATTTATTGTCGTATTATACAAAAGCATTTGATCTCGTAGCAATGGATCATTTTGTACGAACATTTTCGTTTAAAATGTTCTCATTGACCAGTAATAAACTGGCCCAATCGTTAGTTGGGCCGATGCATAAAGCTATTGTTTTATAGATAGTTGGCCCATAACTCCATAAGGGTATATGAAGCCACAAAGAAGCCCATTGTCCCTTTAAAACAACAATAGAAATAGTGAACTTAACAAAATTAAGAATAATTAAAAAAAAATATTTATTAATCGTTTTTAACTGATATAGTTTGGTAAGACCGTAATGCAGTTTTAGTACCAAGTGTTCCGAAATTACACTCGAACAGTGGCAAAGCTTGGATTGAGGCACCGGGGGCCGAGCTCAAAATGTATACAAATTTCACAAACGAGGGAGGCCGGGCTCAGATTTTCGGCCGAAAAAGACTAAACTACACTAAGTATAAAAATTTTCGGCCGAAAACGGGTAAATTTACACTACTGCGCAAAAAAACAGGGGGGCCGAGGCCACCCCGGGCCTCAATGAAGTTTCGCTCTTGCACTCGAGTAGGGGTGCATGTATTGGAAAAACCAAATCTGAAACTGAAAAAACCGAATCGAAACAAGAACCATCGGTTTGGTTTTATGTATTTGTAAAAGCCATGAAATCATATACACGGTTTGGTTTAGGCTTTGCATATTATAAAAACTAACCGAATTTATATATTTTCAAAAACCAAAAAAATTGAACCGAATTATTAGCTCAAATATGTAATAACGAATTATTTATTAATTAATAAAATGATTTAGGCCCAAGTTAATTATTTTGGGTAAAAAAAATTTTCAACCCAAATTTCAATCTCAAACGACAAAACTTAAACCCTAAACCGAAAAAACCAAGATTTTGGTTTTGTTTTAGTCCAAACTGACTTAAACCGAACCATGCAACCCCACTACTCAAGGGGGTCGGTATCAGTTACTAACACTTTTGATCATTGGACTCAATGACCCTATGTTTTATACTTTTATGTATATTTTTTAAACCAAATGCCCCTAATGGCATACATCGTATATACATCATGATTATTATATGGTTTACAAAAATAAAAGGAAAACAGTTTCCACCAAATAAATTGATAACTACAAAAATAAGAGGTGAAACATAAAGATCCAAATATGCAATTTTAATCAAGGCCCATATCACCAAGTGATAGCTGCCACTAGATAAGAAATCAAAAAAACACACAATTATAAGTAAATAATGTAACTAAAACATTG
Source organism: Bidens hawaiensis (assembly GCF_021521415.1). Classification (NCBI taxonomy): domain Eukaryota; kingdom Viridiplantae; phylum Streptophyta; class Magnoliopsida; order Asterales; family Asteraceae; genus Bidens; species Bidens hawaiensis. Next base: position 47,870 of record NW_027491639.1, read on the forward strand.
TTTTCTCCCTTTTGTTTTAACTACTTTGTATAAAGATTCCAAAATAGATAGATACATAGAGTAACAAACCCTACTTTGCGATGTCCGCATAGCCCCGACCCAAAGGCTGAAGTCGATAACAGTCGAGTCCTTTTGCGATTTTTTTGAATCATTATTAGAGAAAAAAAAATACGATTTTTAAGTTACTAGACAAGTTAGGAGTAGATTAAGTTGCCGTTAAAATATTATATTGGATAAAAACAAATCATATTAAGAGGGTGTAAGTGTGGCAAAATGAGAAGGAAAATAACCCTACGATTATTGTTTTTTATTAGGGTTTTTTACTTTTTACGCTAATTATTTTTTCATAAGATTACACCATAAAAATGAACGTTTTTATATTCAACTTAAATAGTATTAGAAATTTTTACAAAAATTTAAAACGCCTTAGAAATGAAGTGCATATCACAATGCGTTGTGATTTTCTTCAAACGACCTGTCATGATTAACAACTGCGAGTCAAGAACTCTTACTAGGTTTATTATTATTATAAAAAGTTGGCCTTTTTAACCTCAACCTTTGAAACGCGTAACGGATTATGATAATTTCTCGTGCTTTTCGTGTAACTAAATTCTTTTTTAGCATATCCTCTGTCTATATACTTGTATATGTATGTGGTGTTAGGACATAAACGTTGCACATGAACTAAAATCCAATACATAAAATTAAGATGTGACTATTGCACATGCAACATTTCATGTACTTTTCTTGTATTTTGTATTCATTGTTCATGTAAGGTTTTTTATGTGTTTCTTTAATATATATATATATATATATATACTTTTTCAATATAGATGATTATACATTTAATGGTAATTATTTAATTACTACTTGAGAATTCCTAATTGGTTGAGGTTGGAGCTTTAAAACATATTAATGTAATATCTAACTTATGCTAATTAGTGTAACACAAGCTAACCTACTCTACTCCAAAAGTCATGTCAGGTCCCGATTATGATGGTCGATTCGGCTCGGATCTTAATCAATTATGTCATAACTCACACAAAATTAATCGTGTTGACAAGTGAGTTAATGAGGGGTTACTATATTTAGAAAGATGACCGTTTGTTAAAGGCGGAATCAATAACAAACATACGGTTGCAATGAGTATTCAAAATATGAAGACACACACAGGATTCACTTAAAAGATTTCCATTTATATATAGTTAATCATACAAAAGGATAATCGATTAGGGTTTAGAAGGAATCCTAGGACAGCCGCACACACACAATATTCTTTGAATTAATGTGTCGGTCTTATCCGTATTGTGTCTCTCGTTCTCTTTTTTTTGCGGCGTGCCCTAATTATTCTATTTATAGGCCTGCCAACCTAAGACATGCTGTCATTCCTTCTAGAAACCCTATCCTGATAGTACATATTCAGTTTACATATTCAAAAATATACTAAGTGTAAAACAAGTCTTCCGGGTAGGCTTTTCATTAAACTTCAGTTTCCGGGTACGCAGTGTACTCGGCCTTCCTTCAGACTTGGTAAACATAGAAGTGTACTCGGAATCAGTTTCCGGGTAGACTTTACTTAAAGAATATTTTACCAAGTAAAATATTCACCGAGTATACTTCAATCTTCTTGGACTTATCAAACTTTGCTCGACAAATCCTTACGAGCAACCTTGTTCTTCTATGATCCTGTTCGGCTCATTGTTAGTTGAACAACTTATTGATAAGGCGTACTCGGGAGTACATACCTTACTTGAGCAGAACCTTACTCGATATAACTTAGAGATATTCCATCAACTCATCAAGTATACTCGGACCATAATTATTAAAGAATACCTTGCCCGGTCTTCCAATTACTTGGCTTCTTGGACTTGGTTGACCAAACCTTACTCGGAAGAGTAAAATACTTGGTCTTGAAGAACAACCCTGCTTGACAAGGTGAACCTTACTTGGATATGCCAAATTAATGAACCTTACTCGGAAATCACTAAAAAGCATACCTTGCTCGGATATCCACTTAAGAAGACTATTTGAAGTAAACCTTGTCCGGAAGGCAAAATCTCGTACTCGGCTAAGTAAAAGCTTACTCGAAGGTCCAAGGTGTGCTCGGATTCAATACTTAGCAGTTTCTGAGGAGGTTAAGAAGATTCCAATCTTCCATATTCTTCTTTTAGGTCAATCTCCTCATTTGGGTCAAATTCTTGACCCAACAATCTCCCCCTAGATTGGAACACCTCAGCTGACCCAAAACACTCTATGGTTACTTACACTTAGCAAAATACACATCAAATTTCATAATCAAATTACATAAGTAAAAGTTACATAATCAAAGGTTTGTCCGAAGACATTACAAAGCAAAGCCTATTCTATCTATTTTGTCTTTTCCTTTCATTGTAGGCTGCTTGTCTTCTCATCTGGATTACAGATGCTGCTCTTTCTCTGAAGATATTGAGCACTTGGTAGTGAGTATGTCCTTCTGGTATCACCAAGTCTCTAATATCAGTAAGATCATCATTGTGTAAGCATGTCAGATCTGCGTCCTTCTTAATTGTTGCCAAGGCCTTTCCATCAGAGTTTCTCAGTACATAGTAACCAGTGTCTTCTTTGTATTCAACTTCAGTAATGACACCGTTCTTCTGCACTGTGTAGTTTGGCCTTCTCATCCTTCTTCCCAAGTTTATACAAGTATCCATGTTGGACAGCGGATTCTGATCTCGGACTCTTATCTGGTAGTTCAGTTCAGCCCTGTCCATTCTCTTCATTTTCTCTGACCTTTTTGACTTGTGGAGTTGGATCATTCTCCAACTTCTCTTTTCTTTCAAAAATCTGAATCCATCAGCAGCTTGTTCCTGTAAGTACTTAGATAAATCATTCATCTGTCTTCCTGCTGATCTGTCCCTGTTTCTGAAGTCATACAAGTGAAGTGTGGCCATCCTTCTTAATTGATCTTCATTATACTCAAGGAAGTCACTTCTGACCACAATCTCCCTTAGCAATCTGCTCTCCATGATCACTCTAAGAGAATCAGTAACTGAATCATAGTACAGCTCTCTGGGTAGATCCACATCAGACTGTGGTCTTGTTCTTTGTTGTACTGAGCTGCTTGATTCTCCTCTTCCTCCTTGGCCTCTTCCTCTTGGTAATCTTTGATGGATTGGAGGTCTGAATGGAATTGATTTCTTGGGCTTTTGAGGTGAATGTTTTCACATATATGGCTTTCACCATCTCAGTAGCAAGGTTTGCTATCTCCACAATGTCATGTCCTGCTGCCTCAAGTTCAATTAACATTTTGATCATTCCTGGAGTTCTTGCTAGTCCAGCAGGTACAAATCTGCCATCAGCATAGTATCTGGGATTTTCTCCTTCCCTCAATGCCTTTTCCCACTCATCATTTTGCAGATAGAACAGAGTCTTCAAATCCTCTTTTTCCAAAACATTGAAATCTGCTTCAGTCATCCCTCTCTTGTTTATCATTATGTTTCTTAGGATGCTGATCATTTCCTCATTTTCCCAAGGCATGAATGGTTCAGTTTCTTGTTCAGGTTTGACATCATCTTGAGGGATAGGAATTTCAACAGGTTTGACTTGCTCCTTTTCCTTCTCCCTTAAGGTCTGAATTCTTCTTTTCTTCTTTGGAGGCTCATCAGGTAGTTCAGTTTGAATTGTGCTCTCAGTATAGACCCTTTTTAACTCTTTCTCTTTTCTTTTGGAATACTGGTCAAATACTGCCTCTTTACTCAGATTTCTTACAACTTCAGGCTTCATGCCTTTCTCAATCAAATATCCACACATACCATCATATTTCTTCTTTAATTCTTCCAATTCCACCTTATCATCCTGTTTCACAAACTTTTCTGAAACTATCTCTTTCTCACTGTTGTAAAGATCTTGAATTTGTTCAGCAGTGTATTTTTCTAAGGCAGCTTCAGGATAGCCTCTAACTTTCAAATAAGTTTTATAATGCTCAGTATTTTTCTTTCTCTTCTCAATCTTCTTTAAGACTTCCTCTGCATTGATTTCAATGTTTCCCCTTTGAATATAAGTCTCTTTAGCTTGAGGGGTCTCAGCAGTGGAGCTTGTTCCAACTTTCTCACCTCCTTGATCAGGGTTGTCATCACCCTCTTCATCAGACTCCTCAGAGTCATCCTCCTCAGCATCTGATAGATCAATCATGGCATCTACTTTGGGTTCATCAAAGGCAGGATGCTCTGGTTCAGAAACATTTTCATCTTTATCAGGAACATTAACATCAGGGACCCCTAGTAATTTTTCTCTTGGTTTCAGTGTTTGCAAGGGAATTGCCCTGATTGGTTCATCATCAGTCTGCTTAGCAGATTTCTTCCTTCTTTGATAAGTCTTTTCAAATCTTCTTTCTCCCCAGTTACCAGTAGGGTTCTTTTTCATGTCCTCTTTTACTTGTTCAACCCATTTCTTGGCAGCCATAGTTGCAATTAACTCGCCAATTTCTTCAGGTATAATCATTTCATTGGTTGATGGTTCAGCAGCAGTTTCTGATGTTTGACTTTTAGATTGAAACATGCTGACCACTGTGCCCAAAGAGTTTTCCACTTCCTCAACCCTTTTCATCTTAATCAATACCTCAATAACTTCTTGATCAGCCTCATCTTCAGTCAGTTCTTTTTCAATGTTGGCTTGTCTGATCAATAAGTCTTGCTGTGCTAACTCTTCTTCTGTCAAGGAATGGGCAATTTCTTCCCTTTCCATTGACTCTTTAATCAGTCTTTCTTTCTCAGCAAGAGCAGCAGTAGCAGCAGTATCTACAAAGGATACATCTTTTTCAACATACACAGCAGGCTCTTCCTCTGTTGCTATCCCTTTACCTTTTTCTTTCCTTTTTCTCAACTGCTCTTCATCTTCTTCTTTATCAAAAGTTTCATATTCATCAATTTCTTTGAACAGTTGATCTAATTCAGAATCATGCTCTGCCCTCTTGGAACTAACTTCTTGATCATCTTCAGGTTCAGCGTTTACCAGTTCCTCAGTAGTAGCATCCACATTTACATTTTCAACAGTCATCTCTTCATCCATGATCTCAGTCAGTTCTTCTGTAATCACATTCTCATCATCATTTGACTTTTCATTTTCATTTGTTTCCTCCCCACACACTTCTACTTCATTTTCATCACTAACATCATAGTCATTCATAATCATTTTCAAACCATCAATATTTTCAACACTTTCTTCATCAGTCATACCCACATCATCATCATTTATATTCTCCCCCTGTTTTGGGGCAGCTGAGGTTTTCTCAACCTCCTGCTCCAGGGTTCGAATCAACACTTCAGCCTCTACTAGTCTCTGCAGCAACTTCACATTCTCTCCAGTCACCTCCTCATTCCTCAATTTCAACTCCTGATTTTCTTTCAACACTTCCTCAATTTTCCTTCTTAACTCAGCATTCTCCAACATTAGATCAATATTTCTTTGAAGAGTGTTATCTTGTTAGCTTGAGGGTGGGGTTGTAGGGAATGTCTCATAACTGGGTTGGTCAGTGATGGATGGGGATTGTGTGTGTTGTGTGCTAGGTATAAATGGTTCTGATTGGATTTGGCTTATAAGTGGTGAAGTATGTGATTGTGGTGAGTGTTGTGTGGAGGTTTCAGGTTGGTCTAAGGAAAGGATTGAGGTGGTGTTTGATGTGGTGAGGTTGGTGGTGGTGAGTGTGGTAGTGTTGGGATTGGTTGTTCAATTTCTTCTCTTTGCTCCCCCTGTTCTTGTGACATAATTTCCATCTCCAAACCATCTCCACCATCATTGCCATCAACATCATCATCAGAGTCTCCTTCAGCACTCTCATCATCACTCCCTTCTTCCTCCTCTGAGGTCAGCTCAGGCACAGGCATAACAGCCAGATCATGGTTTAACAACCAAGGTAAAATTTCAAATGGAACACTTGCATCAAAGTTATTAGAGACACCTGGATTTTTTATTCTCTTGTAAGCATCAGGATCTTGCAGTTTATGTGTGTCTCCAATTGTTGGTAAATCCTGTAAGGTGCTGTTGAAAATGATCTGCAGGAATCTTGGGTACTGCAAAAATCTCCTTCTCTCTGGCTTCTTTAGATTCCCTACTAGCCCATCAAAAATCATCTTGGAAAAGTTAAAGGGCAGATCAAAGATAGTTCCAACTGTGGCATTTGCTAGATCATGACTCATCAGAGTCCATGATCCCTTCCTCGGAGCAAATCCATGAATAATGTGGTGAATCAGAAATCTGTACAGCATCGGAAATAAACCCTTCTGAAACTGTCCCTCATGGACATTTCCTTGATACCCCATTGTTTCTTTGAAAATCTTCAATAGATGCTTTGTATCAAAGTTTATGTGGTTGTGATCATCATCATTCAGTCTTAAACACCTTCTGATCAACCTTTCAGTGATCTGTGTCTCCTGTCTGGCCACGGTTGCCTCTATTCGTCTTTTATTACCGTCTTCAACTAGCTCTGCTGATCTCCAGAAATCCAAGGAGTGATTTCTGTAAATAGTTGGACTTTCAGTGAGAGCGAAATTGATATTCGACCGCGCCATCCATGAAATCATTCGAGCCATTGGTGTATTTTTTGGTGTCACTTGTAACAATGCGCACATATTGTGCTTCGGCTCAAAAACATACTTCGGTTCGTTGTCTGCCATAGCTGAAATTCACAAACAAACATATTCAAAGTGAAATTAGACATAAAGTTTAATACTTTAGATAATTTCAAGTTATAAAAATGAAGAAGAAAGAAAGAAATCTTCAAGAACCTGTTCTTCGACAAATTAATAACCTAAACACATAAACAGAGTGTTAGTACTCGAATACATAATCAAGTCACATTACAATCTAATCGTGATCGGAAAACATAAAATTTTATGCTTACCGAGTCGGAATTAGTGGCTGATAAAAATTAGGGTTTGGATTAATCTTGAATTCGATAAGTCGGTTATTTTTTTCTTAGTAAGAGAGGTTTTGCAGTGGAAGGAGAGAGATAGAGGGAAATAATGTAGAAAAATTTGCCTAAGTCCCTCTTTTATACATTTTGAAAGTAGGTTTTAAATGTTTTTTGTCTTCTTGTGAATTACTAGCTGTCAACCAGTAACGTTATCCACTTGATATATTAAAAACATTTAATTTCATTTAAGATCATAAGACCTTACTCGAAAAATTAATTTATCTAAAGTCTACTCGGTCTACTTCCACTAACAAACCTTACTCGGTCAAACTTTACTCGAAAAATTTTCATTTTGAATATAAAGTTTGCCCGAATACTTCTCTATTTAAACCTTGCTCGATCAAGTAAACTAATTTAAAGTTAAGATATAATGAACAAAGCTTACCTGAAATACTCGATTTCTTGAGAAATAAATCACAAAACAAATAATCAAGTAAAGTTATCAAATAACATTCTCACTGAGAATCAATTAAGATCCTCACAAAGATTTCTTAAATTCAAATTAAAACTCATCTAGCATGAACCCTAAAAATCATAATCACATTTTGTCATATTAACTAATCATATTTAAACAACGTATTCATTCAAGTATGAATCACATAGTGTGCTCGAACACTCTTTCAAATGTAAAGTGTGCTCGGACAACAACCTTATGTAAAATATACCCGAATAACCTTCATATAATACAAAGTGTGCTCGAAACCAAATTCTAGCAGACAGTGTACTCGGAAAGTTAAGTTTTGAAAAATTACCAAGTATATTGAAGGAACACAAGTGTACCCGAAATATAAAGTGTGTTCGGAAAACAAAGTTTGCCCGAAAACACTTGTAATTTCAAAGAAATCATAAACACACATATCACAGAGCATGTTAGGAATGAAATTAACCACATAAACATTTAAGTGTGCTATAGTCTAAAGTTTCATTGAGCTTGCTCGAAAATCCTAAGTTAGCACTAAGCTTGCTAGGATAAACACATTCAATCATCAGGTATGCCCTTTCTCAAGGAAACTCATCATATCAAAACATACCCGAAACATGACAAACTTAAACAGTAACATCTAAGTGTGCCCGGAAAGATTAACAAACCTTTCTTAACAACATATTCACCCAAAGCTTACTCGGTGTACTCACTTAAGTTCACAAAGTTTGCTTGAAAACACAATCAGCATATAACATGCATAGCTTACTCGAAGCTAACATATAACATGCATAGCTTACTCGAAACAAGAATTACTTATTAACAGTTAGCTATTTCAACACATAATCATCTCAAGACTTCAAGCTTACTCGGGAAAATGAGTCCAACGGTGTACTCTACCCGAAAAGTGTAAACACTCAAAGTATGCTCGAAAATCAGAAAGTTAGTCAGAAATGACTAAGCTTACTCGGAAAGGTTGAAACTGTCAAACCTTACCCGAAACAACATATTCACACATAGACAACTGTTTTGTACTCGGAGAGGTTAAACCTTACCCGAAAATACATATTCAAACAGTTTGTGCTCGAGAAGGTTATAAATCATCAAGCCTTACTCGAACTTACATATTCAACCTATTTTAGGCAAAATGCAACATTTTTTGACTTAAACCACTTGTCAAAGACATTTCTAAGTTATGTATCATTTCAGAACACAGTTTAAGAGCAAATGGTGCATTAAGAGATCAAATTTCAGTTATACTTCACTTCAAAACAATTTCTTTTATAAACTGAAAAGATCTCAGGAATGGGATCATATTGACTAAGTAGCTTTCTCAATACTTCACTCTCAGCATTATTATGACAACTTAGATAGGTTAACAGCAGGTATAAACTTAGCATGATTTTCATCTCTTTGGTGATATGATTATGGTTCAATTTGAGCATAATGCAATAATGGTCAACACTGTGCTCTGATGCCTCATATCTCTTCTCAAAGCTTATTTGGCTTTCCCCAGATCACCCCAATTTGACTCCAACCTCCTGTATTTGGTCAAAAATAGTTTTTGTATGACAGAACTTATTGTATTTTTGGACTTTTGATATTCAAACATGTATAGAGGTTGAACGTTGGACTTACAGTTAGCAATATGCCTTTCATTCAAGATGAGACAGATTTTGTCAACATCTTTGTAGTTCTTGTTGTAACCCTCTTGTTTGATAAAATATTTAAAACATTTATCAACTTTTGGTTGACTTATTCATTCTTCCCCTTTTTTTGATATTTTCTCAAATTTTCTTAAAGCATGTTCTTTGTCATATTAAAAAAAATGTTTCATTTTGGTTGACCAAATAACAACAGGCTTGTGTATGACTGGGTAATCACTTTTCTGCCATATCATTCGAAGAGATCTATCTTGAGACATGCAAAACAACTATGCATCTCCACATAAAGATTAGCATATTCATTATGTTTATATCACCTTAGATTTTACATCATCATGGGAAAGTAACCATACATGTTAATGACTATACTAAGGCCTTTTTAGCCTAATAATTCCATATGATCAGCTAAGTAGTCAATGTACTATCATTTCCCATAAATAAAGTTTAATATTCAATCACCCCAATACCTCTTCATTGTCAGGTTAATGGCTATCCTGTTTGACCAAAGGTGGTCAACAGGACCAAACATACATGTGAATATATGTCCTATCAAAGTCAGAGTTATTTACATAGTTTTAAGTGAAGAAATAAGAAACAAGTCATAATTGCCCCAAATGCATTCAGTTTTCAGGTCAATGGCTATCCTTTGAATCTATAGAGATTTAAGGACCAAACATACACAAGTGCATGTCCTTCCAACTGGGCAAATGACATAATTTTCAGCAAAAATAACTACTTGAGACCTTTCCCTATAAAAATCCTTCTATTAAGCTTCTTAAAAGCTTGAACTGAATAATCTTATCATATCTCTACACCATTAATCAACTTGCTCATGTTTTGACCAAAATATAGTATTTATGCAAAATTCATTAGAAAATTCATTTTATCACTTAATTTTGTCATAAAACACATTTTGACATAAACAGTTGCATCACATACTCAAATCTTAATCATTCTTTCATCATCAAGAAAAATAGACTGTACTCACATTCAATGTCTATTCTATCTTAACTTCAGAAGATCAGATTAAGAACATATTCAAGTAACCATAAACATGTGATTACTCATGACATTATATAAGCAATTAATCTCACCTAAACAGATCAAACTACTTATCATAACATCAGATCAGTTAACATGATAGTCAAGAATTATCATCAATTTCAAACAAATTGCACAGATAGTTACTTAACCACCTATCAGTTAACTTCAAAACAGTGACATAACCAAAACATATTCAATCAACATTCAGTTGAAACATATTCAATATGTGTAATCTCTAAGAAAATAAACAGTTATCACAGAGAGACACATAGAAACAGTTAAGTCACATAGCATAGAACATACTCAGTAACATATTTAGCAACATATTCAGCAACATATTCAACATGTGTGACCTCTTCTAAAATATTCGAGTAGCACATAGAGGTACACAACCAAGCACACATCCTTAATCAGATTTCATCAGAGTTGATCATTCCCAGGGCTTTCAAAAGAAAGTTGAACCTGGTTCTATCAAGTGGTTTGGTGAATAGGTCAGCCAGATTATCACTTGTATCAACTCTTTGCATTTCAATCAAACATTTTTCACTGCAATCTCTGATGAAGTGATGTCTGATTTCAATGTGCTTAGTCTTAGAATGTTGCACAGGATTCTTAACAGTAAAATATGCAGCAGTATTATCAATCAGAATAGGGGTGTTTAGAAAATTCAAACCATAGTCCAGCATCTGATTCTGAATCCAGAGAACTTGTGCACAGCAGGCAGATGCAGCAACATATTCAGCTTCTGCAGTGGAGATTGACACTGTGGTCTGTTTTTTACATTGCCATGACACTAGCCTTTCACCCAAAAACTGGCATCCCCCTGATGTTGACTTTCTACTCATATTGCATCCATCATAATCACTGTCTGTATATGCAATCAGATCAAAGGATTGGTTCTTTGGATACCAAATCCCTAAGTCTGGTCTTCCCTTCAAATATCTGAATTTTCTTTTCACAGCATTCATGTGGGAGACTTTTGGATTTGATTGGAACCTAGCACATACACACACAGCAAACATGATATCCGGTCTTGTTGCAGTCATATACATCAGAGATCCAATCTTGGCTCTATATTCATGTTCATCAACTGACTCCCCCTTTTCATCAGCTATCATCTTTTCTTTGGTGTCCATTGGAGTTGAGGCAGCCTTGTAGTCATGACAGTTGAACTTATTCAGAATGTCCTGCACATACTTGGCTTGGTGAATGAAGATTCCTTCATCCTTTTGTTGAACTTGCAGTCCCAGAAAGAAATTCATTTCACCCATGGAACTCATGCTGTACTTGGACTTCATCACCTCTTCAAACTCCAAACACATATTTTCATTTGTAGATCCAAAGATGATATCATCAACATAGACTTGTAAAAGCAGCAAATCTGAACCTTTTCTTCTGTAGAAGAGTGTCTTATCAATGGCTCCCCTTGTGAAGCCATTTTCAAGTAAATGAGTTGATAACTCATCATACCATGCTCTAGGAGCCTGATGCAATCCATAAAGGGCTTTGTTTAACTTATACACCCTGTTTGGATACATGGGATCCTCAAAACCTGGTGGTTGAGCCACATACACTTCTTCATCAATCTTTCCATTAAGGAATGCAGATTTGACATCAAGCTGGAATACTTTAATGTTCTTTGAGGCATCATATGCAAGAAAAATCCTTATGGCTTCCAGTCTTGCAACTGGTGCAAACACTTCCTCAAAGTCTATCCCTTCCTTTTGAAGACATCCCAGTGCTACAAGTCTAGCTTTGTTCTTAATCACCAAACCCCTTTCATCCCTTTTGTTTCTGAACACCCATATGGTTCCAATTGCATATCTGTCATGTGGCTTGTCTACAAGATCCCATACATGTAAATCTCTAAACTGGGTCAATTCCTCTTGCATTGCCTCTACCCAACTATTGTCTTTTAAAGCTTGAGCAATATTCTTTGGTTCTAATTGGGATAGAAAGCAAGAGTACAGACAGATGTTTGCTGTCTCAGAATGACTTCTTGTTACTCTTTCATGCAAGTCACCAATGATATTTTCAGCAGGATGATTCTTTTCAACAGTAGGAGTTTGTATTATCATATTTGTAGACAAATTTGTGTCAAGATTTGTTTCATTGATTTCAGGTTCTTCAATGATCAAATCAGCTTCTGCATCATGAAACTCTAGTGCTTCATCATTGGTTTGTCCTGAAGTGGATGTACCATTGTTTCCCAGATTCAAACTTTGAAACAAGTCTTGAAATCTTGTTGTTGTTGCAGCTTCTTCATCATTGGATTTGTTGCCTGTGACACTCTCATTCTGAACATGATCATTTTGTTCATTAGGACTATCTTGACTTGTCATCTCCTGATCTTGTTCAATGTCTTTGCTTGAGGAGCTTTTCACAAAAGTGTATTCCTTTTCTTTCCTAGCAACCTTTTTCCACAATTCTTCCAAGTCCAGTTCTTTCTTCTTATTTTCTTCAAGTACACTGGTCTTGTAGAATGTATCATCGAAGTCTTCAGAATAAATCTTGAATGACTTTATTAACTTTTCATGATCAAACAGCCATGTTGCACCACTGACTGTGTTGAATTGATTCTCATTAAAAATAATGTCAGATGATTCTATCACACTCATGTGATCTTTCACATAGACTCTGTATGCCTTTGAGTGAGTAGAATATCCAACAAAGAAACAATCTAGTGACTTAGTTTGAAACTTGTTCAAATAGTCTCTAGTGTTTAATAAACATTTGCATCCAAAGGGCTTGAAGAACTTGATGTAAGGCTTTCTATTGTTGAAAATCTCATAAGGAGTTTTATTATGCCTTTTGTTCACAAGCACTCTGTTCTGAACATAACAAGCAGTGTTGATTGCTTCAGCCCAGAATGTGACAGGTAAGTTAGCATCAGCCAACATGGTTCTTGCAGCTTCTATTAGTGTTTGTTTCTCCTTTCTGCAACACCATTTTGTTCAGGAGTTCTTGGAGCTGAAAATTGTTGCATTATTCCTTTCAGAGCACAAAATTCTTCCATAACTCCATTCTTGAACTCAGTACCATTGTCACTTCTCATCATCTTTACTTTCTTATTCAGTTTGTTTTCAATCATTGTAACACAACCCTTGATCAACTCAGCAGACTCATCTTTGGTACTTAGGAAATAAACCCAAGTATATCTTGAATAGTTATCAATGATCACCAAACAGTATCTCTTCTTTCCAATACTTGGTACACTCACAGGACCAAAAAGATCCATGTGAAGTAACTCAAGAGGTTGATCAATTGAGTTGATGAGCTTTGTCTTATGAGTATACTTGTGTTGTTTTCCCTTCTGACATGAGTCACAATGATCATCTAACTTAAATTCTCTTGTTGGCAAACCAATCACATGTTCACCCTTGACCAGTCTATTCATATTCTTCAAGTTCACATGACACAACTTCCTATGCCACAATTTAGATTCATTTTCAGTGGCTTTGGAAACAAAACATGCACCACCTCTTGAAATAGCATCTTTCATATTCAACTCATACAGGTTGCCATTTCTTGGTGCCATCATCATAATCATTTCAGGTGGGATCACAAACTCAGGTTTTAAGATGAAACAATGAGAATCATCAAAACTGACTTTGTAACCCTTATCACACATTTGAGATATACTCAACAAATTGTATTGTAGTCCCTCAACATGAAAGACATTGTCAAAAGACACCTTCCCATTTGTCAATATCCCTTTACCTACAATCTTTCCACCATTTTCATCACTCCCAAAGGCAACTGGACCCTCATATTTCTCTACATAATTCACAAGTGATCTCTTGTCACAAGTCATGTGCCTAGAACAACCACTATCCATATACCATATATCATTCAATGGAGTGGCCTGTTCCTGCACAAAGAGAAATTTGATTAGTTCAGTGATGAGATGCAAGCTTTTTCAACTTGCAACTTATCAGTGTCAATTTCAGTGGCAGCTTGGGAAGTGAGTGTAGTAGGTTCAGGATCTTCATGAGTGATCTCCAAGTTGTCTGAATGATCAGTTTCATATCCACACTCTCTTGGTGTCTTGACAAGTGAAGCTGAATTGTCAAGCTCAACTGAGGCAGTTCTCTTTTCTTGTAAGACATAGTCCTTAGTTTCTGAGAAGTTTCTTACATCAGTCACAGCTTCAACTTTAGCTTCATTTCTAGGTTTCCATGTGAAACCTTGTGGTTCATATCCATGTTTTAACAAGAACTTTTCATCACCAGTGAATACAGCTTGTTTCTTTCTTTGATATACAGTTTTTCTTCTTGATTTCTCACTGCCTGATGATTCTTGTGACTCATCAGACTTGACTGAATGAGTATTTTTGGTAAATTTCAATGACTGGTTCCTCATTATCACCTGCTTTTGCTTCTGAGGTGATTTACTTCTTCTCACATTCTCAGTCATTTGCTTCTTCTTCTTGGTCTCAGCCTTCACTTCAACTCTTGTCTCTATGCTATTCACATTTCCCTTTCCCAAATACATGGCATACTTCTCTTTGTACAAAACAAAGTCTTGACCAAACTTTGTTCCATTTGGGACATGAAATGGCTGAAACTTGAGTCTCTCATTACATGAATCAGTATGGTGTCCATATTTATCACACCTTCTACACCACACCTTTCTTTTGAACATCTCATGTTCTTTTGGTCTCCTGAATCTTTCACTTGGTTTGGGCTCTTTTATACCAATTGTCTTTTTGTTTTTCAGATTGTCAAAATCAATTGAGAATGGAACAAACTCAGCCATTCTGATATCACTTCTTTCCACATTCCCTTTAACAAAGACAACCCTTTTCAAATTCAGTGGTTGATCATCTTCATTCTCTCTATATCTTGACTTTCTTCTTTCATATTCCTCAACAGTTTCTACCTCACCCACATCAAAGTCTTCAACACTTGAAAAGATAGGATAAATAGGAGTAAAATATTCTATATCCATTTCTTTCTTATTTACCTTCTTTTTCTTGTTCTTTTCTAGTTTTTCCAAAAACTTTTTGCTTGTAGGTCTGACAGCATTGTAACACACGTTCCTCTTTTCACCAATGTCAAAAGAAACATGTTCTCTTCTCATTTGCTCATATTTCTTTTCATTTTATGTGTAACTGGAGGATACTTTGGAAGTTGATCATCAGATTCAGGCTTTCTATATTTTCTTCCTTTTTCAGCAGCTTGAATTTCCTTTTCAGTAATTTGATCACTCAAATCACTCAGATCATCTTGATCCAACTCATCTGAATCAAAGTCATCTTCAGAGACTTGAACCCCAATTGACTTTTCCTCTTTCTGTTCTTTCTTCATAACAAATTCACCATCTTCACTCACCTCAACATTCTTGTACAAATCTGCAACAGCTTCTTTGTCTTAAAACACATCTTTGAATTGTTGTAGATAAGCACTTCTCTTCTCTTTGTCAACTTTAGGCATAAAGTTGTTGTTGAATGGTGGTGGAACAGCCTTGTACTTTTCATCTTCCTTTACTTTATTCAGAATTCCACAAATGTTTCTAGTTGAAATTAAGTTCTTTAGGAATTCATTTTCAGTTTGCAGCTTTGTATTCAGCACCTTTTCATCAATCACCATCTTCTTCAACCCACTAATTTCTGTTGTGAATCTTGTCTGAGCTCTATAGCTATTCATACAATCCTCTTCCAAACTTTTCATTCTTTCCTCACTAACAATCTCACTTGCCTCATAAGCATTGATAATGCTCTGTTTTTTAAAACACTCACTTTCCAGCTTACCAACCTTTTCTTTTAATTCATTTACAAGTTTAGGTAAATCAGCATTAGGATCAGAATATACCTTAGATGAAGATGCAGAGTCTATGGCCATGAATGCCACATTAGCTCTTCTGATATCATCTGCTATATCTTCCTCATGGTTACTCCAGTCAAAGCTTCCCTCATGCTGAGTAGTTACTGCCACATTGCCTTGATTTCTTGGTTGATTTTGGTTTGCTGGAATGTTGTTAGTTGCAGGGTTTTGAACAGCTTGAATCTGATTGTTGTTCATTTGATATACTTGATTCTGATTCATACCCTGCTGATTGTTCATCTGAGGCTGATAGTGGTTGTTAAAATTGGGATTGAAGTTGTTGTTTGGATGGAAGTTGGTGTTGTTGGGATTGAAACCTTGGTTATTGTTGAAGTTCTGCTGGTTGTTGTTTCTATGCACATTCTGCTGGTATTGTTGTTGGTTTCTAGGCTATTGGAACTGATTGACTTGAAAGTTCCTTGGCATATTGCACTCTCTTGCAAAGTGTCCAGGCTGTTGACAGTTGTAGCAGATAGCCTTGGACTTGTCAAATCCTATTCTTTCATTTGGACCAGAAACTAGTGATCTACCAGTTCTATTGTACAGTCTCTTGATTCTTAATGCCAACATTGCAGCTTGCCATTTGAGATCCATGTCTTCAAGGTCATCAGCATCTATTTGTTCCAAATCATCCTGCACTACACTTGTGTGAATCAAGTTTTTGGCCACAAATGCATTGTAGGATTCAGTGAACATAGACATTAGGGCTTGTGCATCACTCCCTTGAACATGCCCTGCACCAGCACTTTGGGCATTTCCATTTCCCACAGAGGCTGAATTATCATCAATCAATTGAACATTAAACCTCTGTTGACCACCTTGACTGCTTGAACCACCTCCAATGAATGACCTAGCAGTCTCATTGTTGTGATCACTTGGTTCTTCAATGATGGGAATTTGTTGTTGATTCTTTGTTGTAAGATTCCCCATTGGAGCAATTAAAGCATTTGACACATTGAAACTTGGTTTATCTTCCTTGATCATTTCATTCTCAATCATTTCAAGTTCAGCAGCTTGAAGAAAACATACTACATCATCCAATTTCAATTCATTGAAATTTTGCTTTTGAAGGAAGAATTTGCAAGCAGTATACCATTCTTTTGGCATTGAGTTGAGCAACTTTGTATTCAAATCAAAGTCAGTCATTACATAATCAGTTGTTCTCAACTCATTCACAATACTCAGAAAACGTTCTAGTATTGACTTCAACCTTTCACCATCTCTATACTTGAATCTTTCTAACTGTTGCTTCAGTCTTTGCTTCTTAATGTTTTTCAATTCAGTGTTCCCTTCATACATCTCAAGGATTGCATCTACATTGCCTTAGCACTTTGATGATGTGCAACCTTTGTGAGGATTTCCCAAGACAGACCAAGTTTGAGCATAGCCAATGCTCTATCATCAACTTTTCTCATTCTCTCTCTGACAGCAGCAATAGCATTTGCATTAGCACCTTCTTCAACAGCAGCTTGTGGGCCATTCTTGATAGAATTCCACATATCCACATCATTATAACAAACAGCAGCCTCAAAAAGCACTTTCCACTTGGTAAAGTTCTCCTGACCATACAATCTAGGTATCTTATTAGTAGACACCTCTTGTTCCTCATATCCAGACATTTTCTTAAAATAAAAGTTAAGTTCTTATCAAAAATAGAGTAAAACAATCAGATCTGAGAATAAATTCTTAGATCTAAGGTGTCTGATATGAATAGAACAAGATTCAATAATACAAATCAAAGCTTTAATTGAAATAAGGAAAAGAAAACACCTAAAACTTGTAGATCTGGAAGAAAAATGAAGAACAGAGCTTCTGACGTCACAAATCAATCGAACAGTGCTCTGCTTACGTCATTCTTCTTCAAAACTTAATCAGCAACAATCTTTCTAAAAATAGCAGCAACAAGCTCTGATACCACTTGTCAGGTCCTGATTATGATGGTCGATTCGGCTCAGATTTTAATCAATCATGTCATAACTCACACAAAATTAATCGTGTTGACAAGTGAGTTAATGACGGGTTACTATATTTAGAAAGATGACCGTTTGTTAAAGGCCGAATCAATAACAAACATATGGTTGCAATGAGTATTCAAAATATGAAGACACACACAGGATTCACTCAAAAGATTTCCATTTATATATAGTTAATCATACAAAAGGATAATCGATTAGGGTTTAGAAGGAATCCTAGGACAACCATCACACACACAATATTCTTTGAATTAATGTGTCGGTCTTATCCGTATTGTGTCTCTCGTTCTCTTTTTTTGGCGGCGTGCCCTAATTATTCTATTTATAGGCCTGCCAACCTAAGACAGGCCGTCATTCCTTCTAGAAACCCTAACCTGATAGTACATATTCAGTTTACATATTCAAAAATATACTAAGTATAAAACAAGTCTTCCGGGTAGGCTTTTCATTAAACTTCAGTCTCCGGGTACGCAGTGTACTCGGCCTTCCTTCAGACTTGGTAAACATAGAAGTGTACTCGGAATCAGTTTCCGGGTAGACTTTACTTAAAGAATATTTTACCAAGTAAAATATTCACCGAGTAGACTTCAATCTTCTTGGACTTATCAAACTTTGCTCGACAAATCCTTACGAGCAACCTTGTTCTTCTATGATCCTGTTCGGCTCATTGTCAGTTGAACAACTTATTGATAAGGCGTACTCGGGAGTACATACCTTACTTGAGCAGAACCTTACTCGATATAACTTAGAGATATTCCATCAACTCATCAAGTATGCTCGGACTATAATTATTAAAGAATACCTTGCCCGGTCTTCCAATTACTTGGCTTCTTAGACTTGGTTGACCAAACCTTACTCAGAAGAGTAAAATACTTGGTCTTGAAGAACAACCCTGCTTGACAAGGTGAACCTTACTCGGATATGCCAAATTAATGAACCTTACTCGGAAATCACTAAAAAGCATACCTTGCTCGGATATCCACTTAAGAAGACTATTTGAAGTAAACCTTGTCCGGAAAGCAAAATCTCGTACTCGGCTAAGTAAAAGCTTACTCAAAGGTCCAAGGTGTGCTCGGATTCAATACTTAGCAGATTCTGAGGAGGTTGAGAAGATTCCAATCTTCCATATTCTTCTTTTGTGTCAAATCTCTTCATTTGGGTCAAATTCTTGACCCAACAAGTCATCCATCCAACGATCTCTTTGTATTTATTAATCAATGGGTGTTTTCTATAGTAAAAGACATATATAAACTATCTTCGAGACAGGCCCGAGCTCGACTATGCATAAGCTGGGATCGTTTTGATTTACAAGAGCTTGAACTAAAGCTCGGCTTGTTTCGGGCTCTTTTTCTAAAACTTAAGCTCAGTTCGTGAATTGTTTTTCAAGCTTGAGCTCGACTCGTGTTTGACTCGTTTATAATTTATTATTTAACTTATATACATTTTTTTAATTATTTTTATATATTTTAATAAAAACTTTAACGAGCCTAAGCTTGACTCGAGTTCATGAACAGTACCATAAGCGAGCCAAAGTTAGGTTCGAGCTCAACTAGTCGGTTGGGTTGTGTGAAACCAATACATAAAAGTATAAAAAGGTTATAATTAAAAAAAATACACTTTATTAAGGCCCAACAAACCTAAACGAGCATTATTTGTGACTTAGGCTCTTTAATAGTGATGAGCATATAGTACTGACTACTGAGTATGGGTACCCATTTTGAACTTAATACTTTGCCAATAGATTCGGTACTCGCATATCTATAAGTTCGGTCTAGGCACGACGTCGATACGATATAAAGACGAATATTTTGTAACAAGTACATGCACCGTGTTAAAATAGTATCAATACGGTATTGCGTACCCATTTCTTCCATAAATTTGGTATTGGTAACCAGTACAATATCGATCTCTTCCCTACTCGTTAGGTCTCAACTCACTTCAAGCTTTTTATCGATTCGATATCAAGTAACCCACGAACATCTCAACTCGTTTACACCCTTATCTATAAACTTTTTTATATTAAATTTTCTAAAAAGAAGAAGCACATAAAGTTTACAAAATAAGAAAAGATGACTCAACCAAATTATTATTTTATTATTTAAAAAGAAGTCTATAAAACAAAATAGAGTGGTCCAAGTTGAGTGGTTCATGGAAGTTAGGGTTGGGGGGCATGTGAGCCCTAAGAGGTGCTTCTTGTCGGCCTAATGTTCATCCTCACCCACACCCACTAACCCACTGACCCATGCCCATCTAACCATACCGAGCCATCTTCCCCACACCCATCATCAAACCTACCCCTCATCACACCCATCAACAATTTTGTGTTTTTTCTAATTGCTTCCTTATATCTTAGCTATACATATGTAACATCAACTTTATTCAATAGTTACATGATTTGAATGGTACTTTGGATTATAATATAATATATTTTTTATTAGATTTGGGTATGTTACTAGTACAAATTTTAAATAAAATAATATCGAACTAGTAGTAACACCACCCGCGTTGCGGCCGGATGTGAAACCGTGTATTTACATATCCACTCAAACTCGAAAGCGTGAAGTTACCACCATCACCACCATTGCATTCGGTCACCTTCCCATCATCAACGGTGAGTAACTTTCATTAGCCATTAAGAAAATCGAACAAAAAGTAGACGTAAAGAATGTTGAATCACATACGCTCATTTGCGTCGTAAAATTAGACTGAAGCATAATATATAGAAAAAATAACCAAGTCAATTTAACATTTACGCGTGACGGGACCGTTTGATAAAAATGGACATAAAAACGATGAACCACACACACGCGTTGCAACGTGTTAACTCGTTAAATTTAGACCGAAATGTTAACAAAAAATTGTAAAAGATGAAAAGTATATGAGACCAAAGTTGAAAGTGAACAAAATTAGGGATTAAAACTAAAAAATATTATGACATGTTTGTAATCTATGAAAATTGTTGGTGCTAAAAATATAAAACCAAAAAAAAAAGATGGATGGTACAACGATATATGCATGAAGGACAAATTTAGAAACACAATACTCCCACTTTTATTATTATATAAATTATTGTTGTGTGTGTGTGTGGGTGGATGGGTGAGGGGGGGGGGGGGGGGGGGGGGGGGGGGGGGGGTGTTACACTTTCTGTTAGTGTTTTCGTATGTCATAACCTTCTTGTTCTCGTTTCGCTATAAACTTTTTATATATTTATTTAATTTAATTATGACTATTTTAATGTTAATGTCTTTTTTGATTTCTTATATATTAGTAGCTTACAAGTTATATATTTTTCGATTTTTTATATGTTAATGTCGTTTCGATGATCATGATATATTTTACATGTTCAATGGTAGTTTTTTGGGCCGGGGGTCTCACTAGAATCAACTATCTGACCCTTCGGGATAGACATTTATATGGGTTGTCTACAAATAAGGCAGTAAATTTGTTACTGGTAAGATTTTACTGAGTTTTGTTATTATTGTTGTAGAATGGGGGGAAGAAATTATGAGAAGCTTTTGGCGTATTTAATCCGTTTGACACGTTTGCTATTTTGCATACCTTTTAACCTAATCTTTTTGACTCGTTTGAGATACTTAATAACAAAAATTAACGTAACTACAAGAACAACAAAATTTCTAACTGTATTTAACAATATAACTTTGACAACGATAGATATAAGACAATCTATCGTGAGCTATTGTGTACAACTATATAATCTTATTAAATTACACTAGACTAAAAGTTATTTGTTCTACATATCATGTTGTGTCCGTATCATTATCATTTCAAAACAACCTACATTCCCAAGATATTTTCCCGTCATTATTTTCGTCCTCTATTCAACTCATACAAACAAGACACGACAACAGGATGGAGCGACGTTTTACAATAACGACATATCGGTTTTAGTCTTCCTATCACAATTGAGTTCTTTTATCTTTATATCTTTTAAATTTTTTATTTCTTAAAAGTACAAGTAGTGTCAACGACAATTAGGAAAGCCCCAAAATCCGAAAATGAGTATTGGCCCTCAAAGCACATGTAGATGGCAAAAGGTTCCATGAGAGTATTGTATAGTGTATAGACTTAGCTGTACAAAGAATGGGCCTTTTGCACCTTTACTTTTTATCACAATTGTTAAGTTACCAAATCTATAGAATATAGTTTTGAGTTTGGTCCAAAAGTGTGTCTAAATTAGTTTGATATGAATTGAGGTTGTATAAGTGTTTATGAACTTGAAGTTACATATATTTCATCCTTTTGTTTATCTAGTTTAGAGATGTAAAGGAGAGTGATGGTCTTGAATAACGCTCGATGTCTCGATGATCAAGCTCGGCTTATTTCAAGCTTAATATCTGAAACTTAAGCTTGACGTGTGAGTAATTTTACAGGCTCTACTCGTATGTTATTTATTTGATTGTATTCATATGTAGCAATTCTATGAAGGATGTAATTATATTTGTTACTCAATTGTAATGTTTTTTTAACAGAATGTTTTTACACCTAAAATCTATCTAACCTTACATTTATAAAGATTTGAACTTACACCACGTTTATGGGGAGCGAACACCTAACGACTAGATCAATATCACACGTATTTATATCACATGTCTAGTCAAGCTTGTTAGATAAAATTCACTTTCGAGTCTATTTACTAAAAGGGCTCTTAAATTAGATTAAAGCTTGTCAAACTAGGATAGCTTGGAGCACCTCCGATGCTCGGACATCGTCGAACGCTACATCACCGCCCTCACAAACTCATCTGAAGCTCGTCTCTAGAGAACCGAACTCCATAGCCAGACATCAGGTCCACAATGCGGCTTTGGCCGACTCTTGCCACCTAATCAGATGACCTCCACATGGAATGCGCTGGAGGGACTCTTAGGTCTAAAGAAAAGCTGCTAATGATCCCTAGCCTAAGTGGTTGATGTGAGGCACCCAAAGACGTTAATTTAAAAAAAATAACGTCTTGGGTTCAATTTTCACCCGTGACAAAAAAATATGGGTATCCACATTGAACCACGGGGTGATCTCACATATGGTGAGTTTCCTCTTAAAAGTGGAATGAATATGATCGGGTGAGTCAGTTGTTCGTTAGTAATTCAAATGCCTATTAAAAATTCTAAATATTTCACTTAATCAGTTAATGAAGCTATTTTTTTTATAATATTACAATAGGTATTTAGGTCAAAATAAATATATTCATAATTTGTAGGGAATTAGGATAATGTCCGACCACTATGACATCATTTGCCATGCAACCCCAAACAAAAGAAGTAGAACTGAGAAAATGGAGATAACGTAGGTTTTAACTTTTAATATAAATAAAGATTTAAGTCACTTAATGACGATTATGGCTTCCACTACTTTTGTATAGCTAGACTAAGGTGGTGTTTCTATCCTGATAACATATTAACATGTTTATTTTATATAATTAGAAATAATAGATAGTAACTGTAAATAACCATGGCTCGCTCAACCAGTTTGGTGGCCTAAAACGATGTTTAAAAATGCGGTATTTTGGTAAAAAAAATTATCTTGTTTCACTCCAAATAAATCAAGATGTTTTTTCATTCTTTGCAAGTAAGTTTAAACACCGCTCAAACCCCACCTTCCTAAACTTAATTAAGTTTAAACGCCGCTCAAATCACATATAGTAATCCAAATCTCAAATTATAAATGTATAATTATTAATTTTGATTTAAAAATTGGAGGCCTTATAAAGTTAAAGCCTAAAGCCCTGGCTTTATTTCGTTGTATCTATATACAGCCGTGTAAATTAGGTCAACCTAAATAAACCTGCATAATAAAAATCAAAATATACAAAGCTAAATGTTTTACTGTATTAAAATTTAGATAATTTACCTGAGTATTGTGGGGTGGGAAGGTAATAAGAGTGTAAAGTAGAAGGTCAACGGATCAAACCCTGTAACATACACTATATTTAGCTGTTAAAAAAAGATATAAATTTCTTTTAACAAAAGATAAAATCGAAGTCTAATGTATAGTATCTTCTTAGATTTTCAATGAAGAAACAGATAAACATAACAAAATAACATAACGTCTATATCAAACAAGAAGATGAAATATTAACTATAGTTTATATGGATAAAAAAGTAAAAAATTTCATCGTTTATTAACACCAAGTCTTTCTTTACCATAAATTTTTTACATTTTATTTTTAAAAAATTAACATGTTTAACATACATCGTGTTAAATAGTCATTTTACTATAACAAACAAATGCCAACCTAGCACATTTCTTTGTCAAGATGGATAAAATAGTTAGGTGTAGCCGATAAATATGGATGAGAGAGTACCGATTCAGTATGTAACGCTTCGGGGAGGTGGTTTGACGAACAACCTAAGGTAACGGTATGACTAGCTGGGTATGGTGTTCTATAAAAACAAAAATAAATTTATATCAGTATGTTAAAAACCAAGTCTTAGCTACAGTAAATGTTAAAGTGACTCGTGTGTGTCCAAGGTCGGCTATGAGGCAGGGCCGGGTGGTCGTCCGATCCCGGCCCGACATCCCGATAGGCCCAATTCATTTTCTAATTATATATATAGTTTTTTGAAAAAAAATTATGTATTCTTAATGTTTAAACCCAATTGATTTAAGGCTCAGATTTTTTACGCCATTGACCCAAAAAATTTTCACGATTTTTGGAGATGACTCTGTGCGTGTCATAACCCAATCACGGACTGTTACTTGCCAGTCGGCTTTTGCTATTTCTTTAACTACTTTTTTGCCCAACTTTTTTTTTTGAGTTAGCAGCTTCCTTCGTTCCGTTTCATTGATGTCTTGGCTATTGGGGTTCTGCGTAAGAGTGATAGCCATCATGATATGTTTTTGTATTCGCCTTAAAATTTCTATCTTTTAAATGTTTCAACCACGTTAAATTATTTCACGGTTTAATGTTCGACAACGTGCACATGTAAAAGTCCTTAGTTGATAAATAATAAAAGAAAACATAAAGTGAAATGATTATCAATATATTACCCGTGCCACTTACCCATGATTAGATTTAGTTTAGCTTTTTAACGGTCACTAAGATATAATTTTTCATATGTAGAAAACAAAAGTAAAAAAAAACATTCCTATTTCTTTACGTATACTTCTTTTCTTCTCATTAAATCTTACCATGAATAGTGCATAGTTTCTTATTATAGTTTCTTAAAAGGATTAAAACCGTCTTTTGATACAAAAAATTTCAAAGTTCAACCGTTAACGGTTAGAACGGCTTCCCGCATATCTGTCACACAACCGTTATGTGATCAATATTTTTCAAAGTTTGACATCTATGGTTAGAACGGTAGTGCTGACAAATAATTTTCAAAGTTTGACTTTTTTTCGTTCAAAATGGCTGTCTTATTGTTTCGTTAACCGTCGTTTAATAAGTCTAATCATTTATGGTCAGAACAGCTGCCCGCATGCCTGTCGCACGACCGTTGTGATTAATATTTTTCAAAGTTTGACATCAAATGGTCAGAACGTTGTTATTCAAATGACCATGCTGGCCAATAATTTTTAAACTTGGCTTACTTTTTTTTGTTCAAAATTGTTTTATTGTTTCGTTAACCAGCGTTTGATAAATCTGATCATTTATGGTCAGAACGGCTGCCCGCATGCCTATCGACGCCCGTTGTGACCAATACTTTTCAAAGTTTGGCATATAATGGTTAGAACGGTTGGCAGAACGATGTTATTCAAATGGTTGTGCTGGCCAATAATTTTCACAAGTTTGACTTTTCTTTATTCAAAACTGTTTTATTGTCTCGTTAACTACGGTTTGATAAGTGAAAACCATGGATAAACCATCCCCGGTTTTTCTGCACAGTATTTAAATTTATCCGTTTTCTTGTCGAAAAAATTTATACGCAATATAAATTTACCCGTTTTCGACCGAAAATTTAAACCCGCCCCCCTTATTTATAAATTCACAAATATCAAATATATATTGACTCCGTCTCCTTCATCCCGACATTCTCGTCCAAGTTTCGTCACAAATGAAAACAATGGTGATATAATAACTTATAATAAGTATAGCATGACCCTTTCTTGAAATTTTCCTTAACCCGACCCGTTTCCACAGGCAACAATTCAGTCAATTCCTCACTCACTCACTCACTCACTCACTCACTCACTCACCCACACTACACGTGCACATATATGTATACATACAGTACACCTTATCTTTCACCTATATATATACACCTTCCATCCATACACTCTGTCAGTCATTCATTCATTCAATCACAACATTACTTTCTCTGCCCAACAAAATTTAAATACAAATAACACAAACTTCTTTTTCAAAACAGAATACAGACGGACAACAAGGCTGTTATTTAAATCTCACAAAAATTATTCCCACCATTTACAATGATTACCGGCCACGATTTCTACACGGTCATGGCGGCCATGGTGCCGCTATACGTGGCCATGATCCTAGCGTACGGAAGTGTACGCTGGTGGAAAATATTCTCACCTGACCAGTGTTCGGGTATTAACCGTTTCGTGGCTATTTTCGCCGTCCCGTTGCTTTCATTTCACTTCATTTCATTAAATAATCCTTACGAAATGAATTTTCGATTCATTGCGGCTGATACGCTCCAAAAGATTATTATGCTCGCGTTACTCGCGATTTGGGCCAATTTTACGAGACATGGGAGTCTCGAATGGGCGATAACGATCT
This sequence comes from Bidens hawaiensis, assembly GCF_021521415.1. Classification (NCBI taxonomy): domain Eukaryota; kingdom Viridiplantae; phylum Streptophyta; class Magnoliopsida; order Asterales; family Asteraceae; genus Bidens; species Bidens hawaiensis. Next base: position 74,447 of record NW_027491639.1, read on the forward strand.
TTTCGTTATCGACTTTACCAAATACTTTGGTTATGGGGATCCCGTTATTAATTGCAATGTACGGAGAATATTCGGGTTCGCTTATGGTACAAGTGGTCGTACTGCAGTGTATCATTTGGTACACTTTACTACTTTTTTTATTCGAGTACCGTGGGGCGAAAATATTAATTATGGAACAGTTTCCCGAGACCGCGGGTTCTATTGTGTCATTTAAAGTCGATTCAGATGTCGTGTCCTTAGACGGACACGACTTTTTAGAAACCGACGCGGAAATCGGAGACGATGGGAAGCTCCATGTGACGGTTAGGAAGTCGAACGTGTCGAGACGTTCAGTTGGGCTCGCGGGAAATGGAATGACCCCGCGCCCGTCTAATTTGACGGGGGCGGAGATTTATAGTTTAAGCTCGTCGAGAAACCAGACGCCCAGAGGGTCGAATTTTAATCACTCGGATTTTTATTCCATGATGGGGTTTCCGGGTGGGCGGTTATCGAATTTCGGGCCCGCGGATATGTATTCGGTCCAGTCGTCGAGAGGGCCGACGCCCAGACCGTCGAATTTCGAAGAGAGTACGGCTCCTGGTCCGTTAAACTCTCCGAAATTTGGGTTGGGAGCTGGGTTGGGGGTTTACCCAGCCCCCAACCCAGAAATAACTTCTACTGGTGTAAAACCAGTAAAAGCTGTTGCGTCGCTGCAAACCAAGGCTAAAACTGATGACAAGGAGCTCCACATGTTCGTGTGGAGCTCCACTGCCTCACCGGTTTCTGAAGCCGGTGGGCTCCACGTGTTCGGGTCGGGGCCCGAACAGTCACAGACGCAGTCGGGTCGACCCGAACACGACGACGCAAAGGAAATCCGGATGGTCGTTTCTTCTGACCATCCCGAAACCAAAAACGTTGGAGACCCAAAACCGGACGAATTTAGTTTCGGAGAGCAAGAAGTGAAGCTTGGCTCGAGCTCGACGGCTGTTTTGAACCCGAAAGAGGCCGACGGTAACGCCGGTAAACATATGCCGCCGGCAAGTGTTATGACCCGATTAATATTGATTATGGTATGGAGGAAACTTATCAGGAACCCGAACACATACTCAAGTCTCATTGGACTTATTTGGTCACTTGTTTCATTCAGGTATGTAAATATGTGTTTATTTTGTACACATTGACTAGTTTTTATTTAAAAAAAGGTTTATAAAAAGTAGTAAATATTTATGGTTCTATACAGAGGTGCACAAACCGGTTTGGGTTAAAATTGATTCGGTTTGGTCAACAAAAGTCAAAATCGGTTTTGAACAGTTTCGGTACAGGTTGAAACCGGTTTCTTAACATGCTACGATCGGTTTCGGTTCGGGTTTTGATTGGTTTCGGTTCAGGTTTTGCCGATTTTTGCCTGGTTTGAAACCGGTTCCGAACCTGCGGTTTCAATCGGTTCAAAACAGTTTCTACATAATTGATTTCAAAGCGGTTCGATTTTTGTTTAATTTTTGGGTCGGTTTAGCTAACCGGTTTATATGCCCACCTCTAGTTCTATACTTGCTAAAAGGATAATGTTTTAAAATAAAGTGAATGGGGATTTAAACAAATCCATACTACTAAATATAATATATTTTATATGCGTAAACTTAAGTTATTACATACAACACGTCGATTAAATTTAAGTTAAGCGGACAAATTTGTTTTTTTCCGCTTATCTTTAACTGTATATTTCTTTTAATTTTGTTTTAAAACAAAATTTTCCTTACAATTTTTAAACGACATAATAATTTCATAAGTTGATATTTAAATAAAGAAGTATGCCAAAAAACATAAAAACGAACATTTAATTTTATTTTGATTTGAAAGTATTGCTATAACTTTTATTGAATTCTAAAACTTAATATGCTACGTGATTATCAGTTCCTACGTTCTCCGCTTCATCGTAGATTATCTTTCTAGTAGTAATAAATATATTTTTGAACGAGTTTAATGATGACAGGTGGCATGTGACAATGCCTAAGATAATAAATATGATTTTTATTTTGTAATTTTGTACACTTTGACTAGTTTTTATTATTTTTTTTCCTTAAAAAATAGTAAATATTTATGCAACTATACTTCCTAAAAAGATAATGTTTTTAAATAAATGGAATGATTTCGATGGATGTAAATTAAATAAATAGTAATAAATATATGTTTGACGAGTTTAATGATGACAGGTGGGATGTAGCAATGCCAAAAATAATTGAAAAATCAATATCAATACTCTCGGATGCTGGTCTTGGCATGGCCATGTTTAGCTTAGGTAAGTGTTTCATAATTATTAATAAAGTTAATGAACATTCTAATTTAGTATTTGTAGTTAATGGGTTTTGTTTATGTTAATGTTTATGATTCTCTTAAAAAGAAAAAGGTTTATGAATTATGATTATTAATTATTATTATTATTATTATTATTATTATTATTTAAAAGTTATGGTTAAATGTATTATCGGGGACCATAATGATTATGGAATAGACTTCATTGCGGTCCCATAAGGTGGGTACATCTTTTTAATGGAAATATCAACATCAATCTTATCAATTAGTTGTTTAAAGTCGAGGTTTATTTTTTTATTTAAAAAATAATAATAATGTACTAATGAATAGTTTTCATTCTCACACTAATGCAATATTTTAACATGAACCTCAAAATCATGTTTGAGATACATGAACTCGAACACGACTTAAGTGTTCTGATTGTTACGAATATGATGTGTTTAACTCCTTTTTTTTATTTTATTTTAAGCATAAACGAGTTAGTAATAATTTATTAAATTATAACGTTTGGTGTTCTGAAGGATTGTTTATGGCACTTCAACCAAAGATAATAGCGTGCGGAAATTCTGTGGCTACTTTCGCAATGGCTGTGAGATTCTTAACCGGACCGGCTGTGATGGCAATTGCTTCCGTCATTGTTGGTCTCAAAGGGACACTCCTACATGTCGCCATCGTACAGGTATACATGCATACATATGTTAATTATTATTTACCTTCTTAACGTGTCTATAGTTATGTTCTAATTTTACAATAAATTTAATTTGACAATTATTTTCCAACAACAGGCTTCACTTCCACAAGGAATTGTACCGTTTGTTTTTGCCAAAGAATACAACGTTCACCCCGCAATTCTAAGCACTGGGTGAGTACATTTTGTAAACTAAATGTTTAATGTCACAAATTAGTTTAATCGTTAATTCATTTAATTTTATTATACAGGGTGATATTTGGAATGTTGATTGCATTACCGATAACTCTAGTCTACTACATTCTTCTTGGTTTGTAAGGCATAGGATTAATGTAGAGGATGCAGGGAGGATGAAGAAATCTTTATGATTGAATGTCGTTTGTTTGATTTGTCTAAGGAAACAATTTAGTCGTCGACCGAGGATATGAAAATTTTGACTTGATCTAAGGATCTTGCTCCCCAAACTACAACCTACAAATTAGATGTTATAGTTCCAAGAAAGCAATCAAAGAGATGCATGGCTTTTGAAGAGGAAAACAAGGAAATGTGACAATTTGAAGGACTAAATGAATATCTTTGTTGTATATTGGCTTGTTAGTGTTGTAATATGAACACTATTGTTTGCTTGTTTTAGTGTAATTACATTAGAGTTATTATTATGATTAAAAGTATGTACCATGATATGTTTATTGGAATGTAGTTGTCTTTGTGTTTTGGGTATTTGTGATTAAAATTTCATGTTAACTATAGGTAGAAATCAGTGGTACTTTGTTACTAGCAAACTAAGGTTTATTTGGTTTAAAGTTGACATGCATGTGTTTTGAATCAGATTTCGCATACATTAATATTTGTATCGCATTACTGTCTTCTAGATATATGAATAATATGATCAAGAAAAGAATAACTGTCTTGCAGATATATGAATAATATGATCAAGAAAAGAATATCGTGTTTTGAGTATTTATAATGAACTAGTTAACTTTTATATAAAACATTATAAAAAATTATATAAGAGTTAAACTTCAACTCTTAATAGTAGTTCACTTTGATGACCTTTTGACTTGCAAGATCATATGTATATGCTTGTTGTGGCAAATCATAACCAGTTTCTAGAACTTAAAATCTGAAAGCAACTTATTTATTTTTCTTTGAAAAAAATATGCTAAAAAATATGCTATGATCTCCTTTTTTTGTTACTTTTTAATTCATGTTCATGCATATGCTCAAATACCAAACAATTGAATATATACCTTGCAGTAATCATCGAAGGACAGATGATAGAATTAAGGAAGGATTTTGAGGTGGCTTTGAAAGCACATTTTATCTTTACTTTTATGACCACAAAGGCACTTTTGTGGACTGTTTGTAACAAAGTTACTTTATTTCAATGTTCATTTGTCAATGGGGGCCATTATGTCATACACTTCATCCCACAGTAAAAAGAACATATATAACACACGATTTAATTAAGCACATTTATTCACTAAAATATATCCTAGAATGGTTTAATAAATATAATTAAAGGTCTTATAAATTATTATCTAATTCATCAAGTTCAAATAATGGGTACAAAAGATAATTTAAACAATTGATGCATATAATTGTATGAGAGACTCCTACTATTGCAAATTGTTTTTTTATAAAGCTTTTATATGTTAAACACATGAGTTGATATAAGTTTATAGAGTTTATAATATACATATTTATCTAAGTTTATAACATTTTTTAAAATATTAAAGATTAAAGTACACCGAAACTATTACTATGCCAAATCTTTAGTTGCAGCAATTATTATTATTATTATTAAACAGCAAAAGATTATATATAAATGATGGTAAGAAAAAGCTAACCAATCATCATAGAAATTTTAATGTTTTTTGTTCGAATGAGGCTCATTCTTTCAGTTTTAGTGTGTTATATTTATTTCTTTTTCTATTTCAGTATTATTGTTTTAATTATTATTACTAGTTACTTATATTTAATTCCAATCACATCTTATCTCAAAACATCATATTAGAACAATAAAATACTGATTACTAATTATTTAATGTAATATTTTCTAATTCAACCCGTCTAAGACACTGGTTTCAAACCTAGTTATACATATGTGTGTGTACACAAGCGATATTATGTTAATTAACATTTTACATATTTAAAATTTTTTAAAGGAATGGGGCAACATATATGAATATGAATATGATGAGACACAAAACCTTCATAAAGTTTTGAAGGCATGGGGATTGAGTAATGGACTGATGGGCAGAAAGGCAAAAGACAATTCGATCAACTTTATTCAAAATATGTTGGTTTTGAAAGCGAAATAACAAACCAAATTATGTAGGTATAAAATATATATTTTGAAATTGTGTATTAATGTACAAATATCGTCCTTTTACTTTGTGTTAATTTGAATATATTCATAATGTATAGTCTTATCATTAGTAGATTACCAATTTGAAATGTTTTGTGTAAGGATAAAGGTAATTTATTCAATATACTATCAGAAAAGGCTCAAAATTTTAAGCCGGATTGGGCGAATCAAGTACATGTATTTATGTTGAACTTGTATGGGCCACCCTATTGCGAGATAAATTATGACGAGTGATGTTAAAAGGGCTTTTGATATAGTGGCATTAAAGTTATGGATACATTTATCTTTTTAAACGATGAGAGAATGAATCTTATGGATGACAAAAAAAAGATAAAAAAACTATGATGAATTGATTAGCGATCTTTCATATAACGTGTGGCTCATAATTAGTATGGTAAAACATGTTCACAACTCAGCTCGAGCTACTTGGCCCTTAAAACATCTGAGTGTAAGGCAGATCGTTTCCTCGTTAGGTTAGGTTTTCATCTTTTATTTTCCTATTATATTGCTGTTAGTTATCTTGTTAATTTTAACTTTTAAAATTTAAAACTGGGTTAGTAACTTAAATACTACACATGCTGAATAAAGAAGACACTGCAAACACAAACAATTTTTATATGTAATATATGCCATGCGATAGCAAACATGAAGCATAGCATATGAAATAGTTGTGTAAACACATCAAAATATATCAAATAAGGGAAATAATTTAGTTATGTATAACGAATTCTCATAAATTAAAATTACATATTACATTATTTTGTAGTCACTATTTTTGTTAAGTATCATTCGAGACTCATAAATGAATACAAAGTTAATAGAAACGTTAGTCAATCTCCAAGAGCCGGTTCTCGTTGTATATGAGTTCAACTTCTAGCTCGGATTACTGATTATGAGCAGAGTCAGCTCATTCATTGAGCAACTCTAACTAAGATCGTTGTCTGGTTTAGAGGGCGTCTAGTTGTCAATTGAATTAAGCGAGTAAGAATACAATGAGAAGAAAATGATTGATTTTGATGCAACATAATGCAATTAAACTTTAAAAGAGAATGCATCCCTTATCATCAAGTGGTTCAAGTTGTCATACAAAACACTTGAGGTTTGCCTTGGCCATTACTAGTACAAAGCAAGACATAAGGCTATATGGATAATGAAATTGTGGCGACACTTTATGTCAATAAATTGACAACTTAGATTCATTAAATATATTCCAAAGACAACTATAAATTCGAATTAACTTATTTCTATCTAAGACAATATCAATTCCTTGAGAGTATTTAAGAGTAGCACCCTAAAGTCCAAATAAAGATAACTTAAAACAAATGGGCGTGTCTAAATCAATAGTCCCCAAATCAAGACCTTATAAGATGTTTTAACCTTTTATTTTCAATCCATTATGCACTCTTCAAAAATTGGATAAAAATAAGAGTTTAAGTGGTTTCTAAGAGAGAGAATAAGAGTTTATGGTCTCTAGGCGATTCACCATTTAAAATGGTGAATTATATAAAAAAATGTTCATATGTTAGCAGTGTTTGTTTGGTGATTTGGAGGTTTCGAACGTGTACTGCCATTCCAAAGGATGAAACCAATTTGAATATCCTATGATTCGCCATTTGAAATAGCAGATTTTAAATCTTAGCACAAACAAGTACATGCCTTGATTTGATGTCTAGCTTCTTTGACATGGGATCCATCATTTCAGGCCTAGCACATTCAAACTGGTTTTGGCATTGGAATGGTGAAACACGTTCAAAACCTTCACATCGCCAGAGAATCGCTGGCAAACATATAGACACATCTTAAAATCCGTCATTTTAAATGACAGATCGTTTAGAAACAAGAAAACTTTTATTCTCTCTCCAATATAAAAAAATCATGTATTCATTAAAGAACCCAATCCAATTACTAAAGGACTTGTAAATTTAAGAGTACATTTAGAAAGAAAATGCTTGACTGCTTGAGTTCATTGTTCGAAAAAATATTTACGCCTTGTTCTTGAGTTTTTTAACCAAGGAAAGAAAAGGAAAGGAGAGAGAAGGATAAGAAAGAAAAGGGAAAGGAAGGAATTTTTTTTTAATTAGGTGTGTTCTTGAGTTGGAAGGAAATTAGAGGAAAGGAAATGATAACTATGTTAAAAAATAGTTATCCTTAGTAATTATTCCATTTTTGGGAGGATAACTTATTGAGAAAATACATTAATTTAATCCCTCCTAACTCCTTCTACTCATTTCCTTTTCATCCTAAGAAAAACTCAAGAACACCCATTTTTAAACTATCATTAGTTTTCCTTTCCTTTCCCCCCTTTAAAAAAACTCAAAAACAGGACGTAAAACTATAGTTTCGAAATTCATGCTATTTACATGTTGTACCCTTCAGGATTCATTTAGTTATTCAATAATTATCAAGTTCCATTATTTACACAATTAAATACAACACAACTATTTGCATATGATGCCCCAGAGTTTTCATTTAGTTACGTCCATTAACCCCGTAACCTTTTAATATGGTAACTCTCAAGTTCCAATAATAATAAAACTAACCCCGCAAAATTTTATTATAGTAACTCTCATGTTCCATTAAGTTAAACGAACAACCCCACAATTTCTTTTAATATGGTACGAGCTGATACCATCAACAACCGAACCGAGTTCCTGTGCTTTCTCGTCGTAACGCACAGGTTCAAAGCAATCCAACTAGTAATACACACACCTGTTTATTTCAGTTCTTATACTTCTCTATTTAATAATGATTTTGTATTAAACATGTTCATAATTTATACATTTGAAGGAACTATTACAAAGATGGGGCAACCGCCCTCCATAAAGAAAAAATAATTAGTAATATTTATACGCTAAGATCCTGACCGCTATATGAAATGTAATTGGTTAGAGAAACCAAAGTTACAAAAGAATGAATGGGGAATGAGATGTTACAAAAAAAACTTGTAATAAATACATATTTGAAGTTTAGGAAGAAAGTGAGTCTCTATGTAGGGTAAACAACGGACATGGTTGCATGGATGGTGGCCAAAGGGACCATTGTTGTGGTGGCTGACAATGACAAATGCTAGGAACAAAACACTTCATACTTCTTTTTCTTTTAGATCAAATATATAAATAATTAAACAAGTACATTTCCCATGTAAAAGAGAAACTTTTTTTTATAAATATAATTAGGTTAGATTATGTATTATATATTAAAATGTATTCACATTTAGGGCATCCGTAATGGAAAAACACTCCTTGCCACCTCAGCCAAAAACGTCCGCACGCCACTATAAGTCGGATGAGGGTTGTACTCGAGAATCCCTGAGCAATCAAGGACTCTAGACGAATCGAAATTTAGTAACCATTAATTACATGAAAAAGTTTGTATTATTTTTTTGGCCCCTCTAACGAAAGACCGTGGGGCCGTCTCTCACATTGCCCCTCTAAGGTCGATCGTGAGTGGGACATTTTTGCGACGTATTGAACAAGCGCGTTGGGCAAACATACGACGTGAAGCGGGGGATAATTAAATTTTTTTTTGAAAGGCGGATAATTAAATAACATGACCGGTTAAGAATATAAAGAAATTTATATTTTGTAAATAACCAAAATTGAACTCAAATATTCACACAAAACATTTTATCTTAATACTTTTTTCATCCATATATATTGCAATCTTCAACCTACAATCATGAACTCTTTCTCATCTTCAATCAAATATATGACATGTTAATTTTCTACTACTCTTTAACTAAAAATTTTAGACTTTCATTAAAATAGTTCAATGTCACTAAACCTATCATTTAAAATTATTCTAAGTATAAGATTAATCATGAGAACCACTATTTACATATGAATATTGGAGGAATGTCAAATGAAAATCATAAATACATTAAAAAGTAAAACCATAAAATTATATTTTAATACATGTGATACGAATGGTCCATACTCATGTGAGGATATCTACATATAGATGAATTTGTATGTGATTTGAAAGTTGGTGGTTTTAACTTTATGTGGGTTCATTTGACCATCTCACCATCTACAAATATTTACACATGAAATAGAGTGGTTGTTTGTGAACTAACTTGCATTTTTTTTAATGGTCCCTTTGATTCTCATGGGTATTATTTAAATCTTATTTTCTCCACCCTTTACATATTATACAATTAAGAAAAATAAATAAATAAGAGGGTAAGCTGTCATTCTTTTCATTGTGGTTTAGTCATTTTCGTCACTTTTATTATTTTTCTCTTTTATATACATTGATTTCATTTTTTGTCATTTCGATCCAATTCACTGACGCTGTTAGTATTACATAAATTAGTTTGAAATGATTAATTTACCTTTATCAAAAATAAATAAATAAAACAAGGTAAACTATTATTTTCGACCCTATATTTGTCATTTTACACTAGTATTTATTTTTTAATACCGGATAAAAACTATATTTTTCAGATTTCTTATTTATAGTAGTCAGTAGATCTGGGCTTGGCCCAGTAAGAGAAAGGCCCCACTCAAATCATAGGATCCAATAATGTAAAAACTTTTAAATTTCAAAATACAAAATTATAGGCTCTTCAAATAATATAATTCACTCAGCCCTAGAGGTTCAAATACCGGTTAATCAGTTGGAATATTAGTTACTAATCGTAACCAATTATTAGTCAAACAGTCAAAACCGATTATTGGTCAAACAATTAAATCAAGCGATCAAAATTGGTTCGGTCCAGTTTCCTGTTACAATTTGCACCTCTACCCCCCCCCCCGCCCCAAAAAAAAAAAAAAACTAGAGAGAGTAAGTTTTAACTCAAATGACCTTAAACGTACCTCCTTCACTTCTTAACTTTTGTGTTATCGCAACTTCGAAGTCCGATAGCTATCCAATCATAAATCGCAAAAGACATTCTTACTTATTGTTTTGGACAAAAATCTGCTAAGGATCAAGTATCCAAATCAGTTATGTGAGGTGAGGTGCTAACTCGATAATGACAAATGTATATGCGTAATGTTGATGAACACAAAGGTTTGATTACGAGGGAAAAACCCTTAACCAAGATAATCTTACTTCGGTCAAAACTTATCGAGGTAATCTTTGGTAAAATAACTCCGGTCAAGGATTAATAAGATAATCTTTGGTCGGATTACTTTAGTCAATGATCAACAAGGTAACCTTTGGTCGATGAGTATATGGTTATCTCGGTCTCCGGCACAAAAAACCACTGGACGGTGAAAACTATCACCGTCGAGTTTATTGATTAACAAAAAGTGATTACAAGTGTTTGTGAAGTATACGATCGAGATTACAAAGAAAGCTAGTGTGTAGAGAGAGTAATTGCTTCTGCTCTAGCGTGTGTGTAAGTACATGTGTGTTTCTAGCTCGATCATACTCAGATATATAAGAAAAAAGTAATTAACAAACTTAACAACTTCATCCTACAAATCTGCTAGTCTTCCATTCTTCACCAACGTGCTCTTTGACCACGTGCTGATAGCCACTCACTAGCGAACAAAGCGGTAGACCAGGTCTAGATACCGTTGTTATTATTTAAACGTCAATCTTCTAGAGAGTTTGTTCATAGTCAGCTATGTTGAATTAGGATCCTAGATCCATGTTCCAGCTATAGGATGTCCCATGAGGATAATTGATGCAAGTTCGTCTTAAAGTTGATATACATGTCTAACACATCACCATACTAAAAGCAATCATTAGTAAACAAACAATACCGAGGATCGTCGATCCTTTATATCCTGATGAATATTTCAAGGATAAACTATCCATAAGACAGTCAAGGATAAAGGATCCTCAGTATAAAAATCGTGACCTAACACTTATGTTTATTATATCGTAGATTTCCTCTTTCAAACACAATTTTCTAGTAGTTAGTGGCTTGAAGTGAATCTCTCACCCGAGGCTTCAAGCAGTCATCACGCAAGTCCAAAAGATTTAACAAATCGAGTTCTTTTTAAGCATTCCATTGTTTTAGTTGGGTTGGTCAGTAAACATGTTTTAGATGCATTAGTTTTACCATATCGGGTGATAGCTAATTCTAACATATTTAGTCGATTAAACTATCATTGTTTAACTCGTTTTAACCAGTCATTTATATGTTAACCTTTTCACACACCGATAAAAAACATGAATCCTCCCTATAAATATATTATTTGTGTTAAGTACAAATGTACAACCCTACTAAAAACATAATAACAAAAAAATCCAAGTTTTCCCTACAATGTTTATAAAACCACATCGATCGATCACCTATCACGTTCCCCACCCCTTGATTAATTTGACTAGCCAGAATGTCCTTAAATTCGAGAAGATTGTCACACGCTTGCATAATCGTAACACAGACTGGTGCCCTTGAACAACCCAACATCATAGGCCTTAATTGCTTCTTGCAACACCAACATTGAATGGCTCCAGAAACATGGACCCTCATAAACATAAGTAAACAAAACCACATGTTAAGAAACAAGCAGACAGCTGTTACTCAAATATTCAATCATATATTAATATAGCATCAATCAAATACTATTTTTTAACAAAATAAAAATTTTGAGAAGGATATTAAAGTAAAAAAAAAAAAAAACAAACTTTGCACGTTGCATGCGTTTGTTACAAAAAGTCAAAAATCATATCCATATGTTGAATTTGGCCCAAAAAAACCTTGACCCAAACTAGATTGGCCCACTAAAATGACTGGCATCAGCACAAATGCACAATAGTAAGGTTTACCACTTCAAGATCGTGTTGGTAAGAATTAAAATCTATCTTTATTTTATTTTATTTCTATAATTGATAATCTTAAATGATATTTTTACCATGATGGATAAATAGACTATTATATTTGTATATTTATGGTAGAGTGGCGCATCAAATACTTGCTTATATTCATTTTCAGTTCTTTTCTTCGACATAGGGTAGAGTAGTTTAGTAGCCTATAAGAGTCATAACCTTGAGGTCAGAGGTTTAAATCCCGTCTCTGCGATACTTTTTGTTGAACAAAAGTTGTATTTTTTTTTTACTTTCGTAACTAATAATTAGGTAACTTTTTTTTTTATGTAAAAAAAAACGCTCATGTGTAACCAAAAGATAAAACCTCATTTGTTGTGGAAAACGAGTCTAATATTTTTTTAACAAAATTATTATTATTATTATTATTATTAATAACTAAAAAAATAATAATTAAAAAATCATATTCCTTAATTCTATCATGATATTATATTCCTTGGATCTTGTTCGTGATCGAGTTGACCAACGTACGTAGTCTCAATCCCTATAATTATTGAACTTGTTCGAAGTTTACACCATGGTTTTATACATGTACGTATGGATGTTCATGAGTCGGTTCGGTTATAGACTAAAACAGGTCCTATAACCGTTCTTTAGATTTATAACCGATCAGCTTTAGTTATTAACCGTGTGTTAAATCGATTATTGAAAATGAGATGTTGATGGATATTCAAACAAATTTCAATTAATATCGATGATTCGATACAAAGAACTCTAACTTTGTTTTCAGTAAGATTGAGTTTGTCATTCAAAAGGGATGGCGTCGCAGCTGTTACCCGATTATCCACCTCTCTATTGTAATTGGATCTTTTTATTTAATATAACACGATTGAAAAAAATAATAAAAAAAATTAATATCTAGTTATATCTTGAATGAAACAAGCTAAGGTAAGCCCAAGCTCGGCTCGTTTTGACTTACTAGGGCTCAAGCTTATAAAGCTCGAGCTTGGCTGTAAGCTATTTTTTTGAAGCCCTGGTTCGGCTCGTTTGTTATTTATTATTTAATATTTATACGTTTTTAATTACTTATTTTTTTGTATTTAAGAAAAACCGTAAACGAACCTAAACTCAGCTATGCAATTTGAAATTATTACATAGAAATCCAAAAGATGTAAACGTAAAATGCACCAGACTCATTAAGTATCGAGAAGCCTAAATGAGCTTCCCACACAAGGCTGGACCTCAGGCTCGATAACTAAAGCTCAAGCTCAAAAAGCTCAGAACTTCAAGCTCTTTATTGATCTGAGCTCGAGTTACTAGCGAGCGCCTCGTCTCATGTGCACCCCTAGCTCTATATAAATGATCTAGCTAGGTGACTATTATTTAAACAATATATGAAATTGATCCAAGTGACATGCATGATAATAATAAATTAGTAACACAAAAACACTAGAAGCAATGTATTTAACTTCTTTAATCACCCAAAAAACATATTACTTAACCAAGATACATCTAATATTACAAATTCAGTAAACAATCAACATAACAAATAATCCAAGCACCGGCACGAGCCACGGTAAGTTGCGGTGACCACAGGAGAAATAAGGGTTAACAGGATACACATCTCTTGGTGGACCAGTAATGTATATGTACCCGGGAGGGGCTAGCCCTGATCCACTACCTCTGGTTGGTGGCGGAGGACATGAGTTGATTAATGCAGGTGTTGGAGTCGGTATCTTGGGTGGCGGTGGTGACGGTGGTGGTGGTGGTGGTGGACTAGTAGTGTAACAAGGATTGTTACAAGGACATCCACCACATTTTATTTGGTCATTGGGTGATTCGTAAGGGACGGTGGTGGTTGCGGTGGTGTCGTCGAGCCTTGTATTCGCTCCTTTGATCGGGCTCACGGCCGCGATTACCATTGTGATGATTAATACAATGTGTAAAGCCATTGACATGTTTTGTGAAGATGGGATACTACACTATTGCATTGCATGTAGATGAACTATTTAAAGGGGATTAATAGTTTTGTTCCCTTTATTTATTATTATTATTATTATTATTATTATTATTATTATTATTATTATTATTATTATTATTATTATTATTATTTTATGGTAACATGTTGATCTAATTATGGTAGCAAACAAATAGAAATATTGATAGTAAAAAAATCGAAATAACCGAACGGAAACAAAAACTAAAGGTTTAGCAGTTATGTTTTCTTAAAAGCCGAACTTTCGGCTTTGCATGTAACTAAGATCGAAAAACATAACCGAGCTTATAGATTTTTATTTTTAATTTTTAATATTTAAGTAACTTATATACATATTTAATATATAGTTTAATTCAAATATTTTTGTCAAACGAATAATAAATTAATTAATAACTAACAAAAAAATATTGCCCAAAATCTATTACTTTGGGCCAATTTTTTAATTTTAGGCCCAAAATTTTCAAACTCAAATGATAAAACTGAACCGTACTCTATGCAAACCGAAAAAAAAAAAGAAAACTATGTTATTAAAGCAAAAGTATATTCTTTATGAAATGATGGTTATATCTTGACATATATAATGTATTTTTATATTTTCTGACATACATTTATAAGATGTATGTTGAGAAAAGGTTATATACTATGAATATGATCTAATGACATTTTGTAAAGTGTATGTAGCACCTAGTGAAGGCCATGTGAGTAAGGTTGGCAAATACATAAAGTTATGCCTTAAAAGAAAGGTGTTAGCCTTATAATTATACCATTATGAAACACGAATTATGATCAACCAAATGAGATGCATTTACTTGGATTGCAAGATTTGTTAAGATAATTTAAAAAAAAAACAGATTTTCAGAATCATAGCTTTTAATTATACAACTGTCTTTAGCTATTAGATTCCAAAAATGGACTAAAAGTTATGTCCATTGGGTGCATAAATGGTCACGTTGATAGTATTATCGGTTGTAATGGTGATGGTGGTGGTGGACGGAGTTAATGAAATTGAGGTGATCATGGTGATCAACTAATCTTGTTACGACAAAAATAACTATCAGTTTCCAATACGTTAACACGACACTTTTCCACTAGTTGTCATTTTTGATCTTTTAAGTTTACTAATATCACTTGCATAATAGCATGAAAGTTTTTATCCATATGAAGCCCTCATTTTTTCAATCAAACAAAATTTTCAGAAATTTGAAATTAAAATAAAGTTGTGAGATATAAAATCAATTATCAATAAGAAACCTACAAAATATAGAGAAAAACTTAAATGGGCCTATTTTTAATGGGCTAAATCATGAAACATTTGAGCTATTATGTATTAGTCTATTAGTCACTAATCAGCTGATTAGATGTCTAGAGATGAGCCATATAATAACATTTTAGCCTGATGATATCACCCAAACTAATGTCATGGGCTCATGGCCCATGGGAGCTTAATAAATATTTTTGGAGCTTAATAAATAGATTTGATTTTCTTTTAACATGGTGGGTAAAATACAGGAAGAACAAATTATACAAAGTAAATTTACTCAGGTAAAGACAAAACTATATTAAAACATATTATTAATGTTATATCACTATGATTATATGAATTATCATAGTTTGGTACCGGAGGTGTCACTTGCTTGAACTTGACCATAAACACCATGTTATATCACAATCTATGCAGTCGATATCGCCGATATATCATCGATATATCGGTTATTGGTCCTTGGCGATATATAAATCAGAATATCGGTACCGATTATATCAATGATATTGACCAATATTTGACCGATATTGAACTAATATTTGACCGATATATCACTGATACTCCCGATATTAGTGTTTTAAGTCTTAACTATCAACTTTTAGTATTCAACGTTAGTGTTTTAAGTCTTAATTAATTCTTACTGTGCTACGATTGTTAGTGTTTTGCAATTTGCAAAAGGTTAATTTGGTCATGGTAGGAGACTATACTGAATTATTAGTGTTAAATTGTTATGTATATAAATTTTACATGATATTAAAATTAACGATTTACCACCGATATCTCACTGCGATAACCGATATCTCAGATTGACCGATATCCGATATTTTACCACATTAACTGCTTAGATCACAACTTCCTATAATGGCACTTTTATTAGAGGCGTGCAAGAAACCAAAAAACCGATTCGAAACTGAAAAAACCGAACCGAAACAAAAACCGACGGTTTGGTTTTATGTTTTTGTAAAACCCGCACTAACGGTTCGGTTTTGGTTTCACATGTGAAAAAAAAAACCGAAAAACCCGAACCAAACCGGATTTCTTAACTTTTGTTTTTTTATATTTTATATTAAATAATTTATAAGAAGTTAATAAATATGTAACTTCAATATTTTTTTATCATATGTATAATAGTCTATTATTTTACAATAACAAAATTATTTATTTTTTGTCAACTTTTTTTTGGCCTAAAATTTCCAATCTCAAATGGCAAAAACCGAAAAAAACGGAACCGAACTAAAACCAAAACGAAATCCGAAAAACCAAAACCGAACAGTTATTAAAACTCTGAAACCGAAGTTTTGGTTTTCAGTTCATACTTAACAAACATCTTAGAGGGGAGGCCCAAGGTTCAAATATGGGCAATGAAGTATACTACTCGTGTAAAGTAGCTTAAAAGTAACATTTGTCATTAAAATCAAAATACTTGACAAACATCCAAATTCAAAACCACTTGCATTCAATGCCAATTACATCATTTACACCCCTCTCAAAACATCAAGGCTTGATTTTGAACAAGTTCAATGACAATCAAACATATAACATTCTCTCATAATCTCCACCCAACCCAACCCGGATTCAATCGCGGCAGGCTTGCCTTAGCCACAATGATAAAAGCAACATCACCTTAAGTTCATACGCGACTTTGGATCATCTATACACACTTGGCCAGTTGGCCTCATGCATACCCGTGCTCGACAACGGGTTTGTGCTGGCTCTAGCTCTTTTCGAGCTTCTTGAATTGTCGTTCGAACCGAACAACATTTCTTGTGACCATATGCCATCATCATTAAAACATGATGATGTCTGGTTAAAACTTTGTGCCATTTCCCAAAACATGTTCTGGATTTCACCTAAACTGTATTGTTTCTCCTGTTAAAACACAAGTTTTTATACATTTTTTAGCATGCAAATCACTTAAAATAATTTCCAAAAACAAAACTGGAAGTCAAATTTGAACAATCTAAACTATAGGGGTGTGCGTGGTGTGGTTCGGTGCCGTTTTTAGCTAAAACCAAACCAAAATTTCGGTTTTGGGAGTTTTTGAAACCGTTTGCTTTCGGTTTTTCGGATTTTCGGTTTGGTTTCGGTTCGGTTTCGGCCTTTTCGGATTTTGTCATTTGAGCTTGAAAATTTTAGGCCGAAAAAAAGTTGGCAAAAAATAATGAATTTAGGTATAAATATTTAGTTAACTGTAAAATAATATACTATTATATATTTAACCAAAAATATTTGAGTTACATATTTATTAAATTATTATAAAATACTTAATATAAAATATATAAAACTTATTTTGAGTTATATATTTATTAAATTCTTATAAAATACTTGATATAAAATATATAAAACAAAAATTTAGAAATTCGATTCGATTCGATTTTTTCGGTTTTTATTATATGCAAAACCAAAACCGAACCGTTAGTTCGGTTATGACAAAAACATAAACCATCGGTTTTTGTTTCTGTTCGGTTTTTTTGGTTTGGATTTTGATTTTTTCGGTTTCGGATCGGTTTTTTCGGTTTCTTGCACACCCCTACTAATTTTGCATGAAACCGAAAAACCAAAACGATACAACTGAACCAAAACAAAAACCGACTGTTTTGTTTTAAGCTTTTTTTTCAAAACCAAACATTCAGCTCCGTTTCGGTTTTGCGTGTGACTAAAACCGAAAAATCGAACTTATATATTTTTACTTTATTTTATTTTAAAATTTAAGTATTTTATAATAATTTAATATATAGTTTACCTCGAATATTTTAGCTCAAATGTTTTATAATCTATTAATTATCAACTAAAAAAATCTAACACGACTTTTGGGCAAAAAAAATTTCCGTCCCAAAATTTTCAAGCCAATATGGCAAAGTCGAAACCAAACGGTTTTAAAAAAACTTAAAAACCGACATTTCAGTTTTTCATTCGGTTCTAGCCCAAAACCGAACTGAATTACGCACACTCGTAAACTCGTGATTCTTTAAATCAGTACAAGTTCTTTATTACCTCTTTCTTGGCATTTTTCATCAAGGATGTCATCTCTTGCATAAAATCAGCAAAACCCTAATCACAAACAAGTTAAATTATTAAGTAATCATACCAAATAAAAGCTATGAACTAATGATGATAAAAAAATAATAAAAAAAATAAAAACAGAGGAATAATAATATATACCTCATCTTGTTCATCTTGAAGATCAAACAATCCAACATCATACATCGATCTCTTTCTCTGATCTGACAACACTGTTTTATTTTATCAACCAAAATTAGAAAACAATTTACTAGCATTTCATCAAACAGTTGGTGTGCATAACATAACAAAGTATATACTTACCTGAATAAGCTTCTTGAATTTGCTGAAATTTAGTTTTAGCTTTACCCATAACTGATGGATTCTTCATCCACTTATCAGGATGCCATTGCTGCACAAAATGAGACCGAAAACACGGTCAAAACCGACGGTTTTGTTTTAGTTTTGCATGTAATAAAAAGTTAAAAACCCAATGGAAATTTTAGATTTTCACTTTTTTTAATTTTTTATTTTAAGTAATTTATATGAGTTTAATAAATATGTACATCAAATATTTTTTAGCTTAAACGTATATTAATCAATTAATCAATAATTAGCAAAAATGATTTAAACCCAATTATAGGGGTGTATCGCTTCGAACACTTTTTCTAAAGCTCGAGCATAACTCGTGAGTTGTTTTTTCAAGCTCGGTCTCGGCTTGTTTATTATTTATTAATTTTATTAACTAATTTATATATGTTTTTGTTTAATTTTATATATTTAAAAAAAAACCCTAAACGAGCCTAAGCTCAACTCAAGCTCGTGTACTAACTTAGTAACTTAACTTAAACAAGCCAAAGCTCGCTCGAGCGAGCCTAAACAAGCTTCCTATAAAGGGCTTGAGCTCGGGCTCGAATGCTCGATAACTAAGCGAGCTTTATTAAGCTCGAACTCAAAAAAGCTCTGCTCGTTTCGAGCTTATTATCAATCCGAGCTCGAGTAGCTCGGGAGAGGCTAAGCTCCTTTACACCCCTTGACCCAAATTCATTATTTTGGGCTGAATTTTGTTTTTCGGCCCAAAAATTTCAAACAATGATGGCGGAACAGAAACTAAGAACCAATTGAATTTTAAAAATCAAAAATAGAAATTTCAGTTTTTAGTTCAGCTTTAACTCAAAACCGACCCAAACCAAATCGTGCACACAATAACCAGAACATTAGTACATTACCATAGCAAGCTTCCGATACGCCCTCCGAATCTGCTCGTACGACGAATCAACCGAAACACCAAGAACACTATAATACGAAGACGGAGATTTTTGGTTCAACTCCATCTCCGTATTATTATTATTATTATTATTATTATTATGCCCACCAACTGTTTGATAAACTTATATGTTTCTTTTAATATGAATGGTTGGTTACGTATATAACTTATATTTATATAGAACTTAATCTATGGTTCAAAGTTAGTGTAATAAAAAGTGGGCCCACTGGGAATTTGATAACTTTGATACGTACCAATCAGCATTTAAAAAAAAAAATCCTGTTGAGATATTTTGCATGGTGGTGTGTGAGTTAGGTTGAAAGTTGTATAGAAGATTCTGGATGTTTGAATTGAGAAGTAAAGTAATCATGTGGTTTTGTTGGTTCTGAAGTGAGTAACATGGTTGTTATACTAGAAGGTTCTTAGACCATGTGTAATGGTTGCGTTGTGGCTGCGTTGTGGCTGAAAACGCGGGGGTACACCGCCCCCAAACCCCCCCCCCCCCCCCCCGCGTTATGTTGAAATTTTTTTTTGTGCGTTTTAGATACAACGCGAGAATGACACACACATCCAAAAAAATACAGTTGGTCTTGGAGCCGTTGGCTTGGAGCCGTTGGGGTTTTTAAAAAAAAAAATTAATTAATTATATTTATACTATATAAACAAACCAAACTCATATTTTTTAACACATTCCTTCCAATCTACCAATTTACACAAATATTTATATCTTTTACACTAATATTTCTACCATCATGTTTCCAAACAACAACCAAAATATTCTCGGTTTCGGTCAATATGCCCGTCAAGCCAACCAAAATCCACAACCGAACCAATCTACTGCCCCGACGCCAACCATATCCGTCCCGCAAATGTATGACCCGCAAATGGCCGCGTACTTTGCACTTCTACAAAGCTCTATGCCAAATGCGTTGCCCGGTTTCCAAAACCCAATGACAAACATTTTTGCGGGTTCGGGTTCCCAACCCGCCCCGGAGACCCAACCCGAGGTCGAGTTCGTGCCGGAGACACAACCCGAGGGCGGTTCGAGCCAACGCGGACGTTCGAAAAAACACGCAAAGAAGTCCGCCGGCGAACCTCGGGTTAAAAAGACGGTGATAGCGTGGAGTATCGACGAGTGCGTACTATGTGCTCGTGCTTGGTGCCAAATATCGGAAGATGCCAAATGCGGTAGGTTTTTAAAATGCATATATATTTTTTTAAATTTCTTATAACAAACATTAAACTTGTAATGTTTTTATTTTTTAGCGAACTATCAAAAAACGGGGGTATTTTGGCACAAAATTATAGAGAGGTTTCACAACCTTGGCGGGAACTCGCGTCGAGAAAAAGATTCGTTACTGTCGAAATGGGGCGACATAAACACCAAATGCATGGCTTTCCATACGCTTTTCCCTCGGATGAATCGAACTAGGAGTAGCGGTGTCTCGGACGCGGAAGTCATGGATAACGAGTTGGTTGAGTTTCAACATAAGGTCGGCGGGACCTTCAACTACTTTGGCATTTGGAAAGACCTATTGAGGCATCACCCAAAATGGGGCATGGTGTTGGATGCCGAAGCCGAAGCCGAAGGTGGTCCGCGTAAAAAAAAGTCTAAAACATCATCTTCGGTTGATCCAGACACGCCTCGTTCCGACGCTCGAAACTTCTACTTAAGCGATAATGACCTCGTGAATACTACCGACATGCCTCGGCCGGGGGGTGGAAGAACCAAAGGCAAAGGAAAGGGTAAAGGGGCTGGTTCGTCGTCGGCAACGGGTTCGAATCCCGAATTGGAAAGCCAATTCCAATTAATGAACTATCGACTCCAAGATTTACACCAACTTGGAACCCAACGACTTCAAGTAAATTTGGACGCCGTCGACCTACTTCGAAGGAATGAGATGGACGAAGACATCGAGATTTTATCAAACGAGCTATCCGAAGACGACCAGATAGTCCAATCTCTAAAAGCCAATCGACGCGCGAAAATTTTAGAAAAATATAAATGAGTTTTAGTTTTATTAGTATTATTTATGTTTTTTTTATTTTAATTTGATGTATTTTTTTTAATTTAGTTTAATGTATTTTTTATTTGGAAGTTTAATGTAATTTTTAATTTTATGTTAATTTATTTAAATGATTTAGTATTTAAAAAAACAAATAAAATTAATAATGACTGGGCGCCACGTGACGTATAACCCCTGGTAGTGGAGAGTTATGACTACAGCCTGTTTTTATATAAAACCATAACTCTGACTGGGCGTCACGTGACGCATAACCCCTGGTAGTGAAGCTTTATGACTACACATGGTCTTACGTTGTTGAAAGTTACACACAACTTGATGTTTGTCCTTTACATGGGCTGATGGGCCAATATGATGTTACCTATTAAATTGTATAAGGTTAGAGTCAATTATAGTTTTGTGAAAGTGGGCACTAAAAAAGTACATCTTTTAGAAGCATAGCGTAGTTCGGTTCCGTTATGGGGTAAACCATCACCATAACCATAACTATAATTGAATTGTCGCTTAACAATAGGTTGGTTAGCTGTCGGTTATGGATCGTTTATGTTTTCAGTTAGGTTCGATTAAATGTCAGTGTAATTATTATTATGAGTAAACTGCGGTTTTCGTTCCGTGGTTTGTCCAAATATGTGGTTTTAATCATAGTTTCAAATTTGTGAATTTCGTCCATGTGGTTTCATTTCACCTTCAGTTAAACCAGAATTAATTAACCCCGTTACGTCTGTTTGTTAAACCCATCAACGTACCCTTCACGTGAGGGGCGGTTTTGTCCTTTTTTTCTCCAAATACACCCCAACCCCTCACGTGGGGCTTGCGAATTACGAATGAGTTTATTTGGGGAGAAAAAGGACAAAAATGCCCCTCACGTAAGGGCACGTTGATGAGTTTAACGACCATATTTAACGGGGTTAATGAATTCGGGTTTAATTGCAAGTGAAATAAAGCCATATGGGCTTGCAAAATTGAAACTATTGGACTAAAACCGCAGATTTTGACATACCACGAGGACGAAAACCGCAGTTCACTCTATTATTATTTTTACCTTTGTTTCGGTTAAAGGTGGTTCCGTTATGGCACCTCAAACTCAATTATGAGGTTTCAGAACTTAAATATGACGCTTATAAACTTGATTATGGTGTTCCAGGCTCGATTATATATGTTTGAAGCTGAAAAAGGATGTATAAAAGACGGAAACTAAGGTATAACATTTAAGAAATCACACAAATACAAGGTGAATTTCAAATTTAGAGCTTATCAAAGTCGAAATTATAATATCATATTGACACATTAAACCCTTAAAAAGTAAAATAATAAGAAATATAAATACAAAGATTTAAACCATGAGTACTATTGATTTCGGCAACAGTACTCCATACCTGTTATGTTCTTCATCATGCTTCATCGATAATTAACTCTTCAAACTTGCGATATCATGCTAAATTCCCAACCCCTAAACTGACCTCCTTTTTGCACGTGTGTCGACAATTCACGTAAACAGTGTAAGAGGTTGTAGATCTCTTATTCTCTCCAACGATCGGGATGATACCGGTTATAGTTATACTAAGTTCATATAAGAATAATGTGAATAATGTGGCCTTTTTGTTTCCAAAACAAATATAACTTTTCATACTCTAAATATGTTTAAAAGTTTAAACTTATAAAAGCAAAGTCCTTTAATTGCAATTAACCCAAACTAGCTATGTCACACTAAATTGCCATTTTCTTTTATAATACTAGGGCCGTAAATGGACCGAATTAAACTGGATTAAGACCTTGTCTGTGTTCATCTGTTAAGATTTTGTCGGACAAACTGACGGTTCACAAACACTCCACCAAACGAAAATTCTTGTCCGTTCATTAAGATTTGAGTTTGTTCGTCTCCATTTGTGTCCATGTGTTAATATTGTAAACAGACGCTAATGGACAAAAAAACATTAACGGAACCTAATGGACAAACGAACACTAACCGAAAATGAACATTAATGGACAAACATACATAAACGACTGTAATGAACAAACAAACATAAGCGATTTCATATTAATTTCAAAAAGTCACTAACGAACATTCACAAACACTATTGAACGAGCGCGGCCTCTATCCATTTTCGTCCGTTAAGCTTACCAAACGAAAATCTTATATTCATATCCGGTTCATTTATTAAACAAACAAACATAATAAACTTCTCGCCGAATAGACGTCCGATTTATTTACAGCAATATATAAAACTACCAAGAGTCCAAAATATAAAACAACTAAAACAAAAGGGGCAAAATTGGAAAATATTAAAAACTTTAGACGGCAATAAAAAAAGTCAAAGTCCTAATCACACATGAACACGAACAACAAGAACAACAAATCCCATTTATAATAATAATAATAATAATAATAATAATATCATTGACATATTCACAATTGATTTAATTGAAATCATATCGATTGCAAATCAACGGTTTATATCGTCTCAATTCGCAGGTTTGAAACCCTAATCTTTGTTTCTGATATGTATAATTATACTTATATTATTATTATTATTATTGTGTTAATTGAACAATTGAGTAAGCTTACAAAGATGCATAAATGAAATTTAACCTGATTAATCACAGTGTTAGTATTAAATTTTGTGATTAATTAATGTGTTTAGATATAATTATGGATCATGTGTTCATGTTTGAGGTGAGTCAACTTGATTGATCACCAGAAACTGTGGATTTAGAGACTTTGCGGTTTTAACGAGCCGAGCCCGAACTCGACCAAGCTCAAGCTTGGCTCGTTTTGACTTACGAGAGCTCGAGCTTGAGCTCAGGTAGTTTTCGCTTACGAAGCTCGAGGTTGGCTCGTTTCGGTTTTTTTTTTAAGCTTGAGCTCGGCTCGTTTATAGCTCCTTATTGAAGCTTGAGCTTGGCTCGTGAGTTGTTTTTTCAAGCTTGGGCTTGACTTGGGTGCGGCTCGATTATTATTTATTATTTAATTTGTCATACATTTTTAACCATTAAATTTTTTTTTGAGTAACACCTTGAACGAGCCTGAGCTCGGTTCGTTTTGACTTGCGAGAGCTCAAGCACAAGGTCGAATATTTTCGCTTATGAGAGCTCAAGCTTGAGCTCGGCTTGCTTTGAGTTTTTTTAATTTCAAGATCGAGTTCGGCTCGTTTTAGCTCCTTTTTTTGAAGCTCGAGTTCGGCTCGTGAGTCATTTTTTATAGCTTGGGCTTAACTTGGGTGTGGCTCGTTTATTATTTATTAATTAATTGTTATACGTTTTTAATTATTATTATTATTATTATTATTATTATTATTATTATTATTATTATTTTGAGTAAAACCTTAAACGAGCCTAAGCTTGGCTCGAGCTCGGGTGTGCAGTTTAATATTAAAATACATAAAAAGTCTAAAAGAGGTAAAACTTAAAAGGAAAATTGGATTTTAGTAATTCAAACTAGCACGTATTGGCTGATAATAAATCCATATTTATACTTTGACCAATGATAATCGTATTTTGCCAAGTGCAATCCTTGTACCATAGTCATCATAGATTTAACACTCAATTTCGCATGCACGTTTCTCCATTTCGTTCATATTCATTATTATAAGAGAAATCGAGTGAAAACCAAGAATAAATCTATGATAATTACGCTACCGGGATTGCTCTTGGCAATAAAAGTGAAAGTTAGGATTATCATTGATCAAAGTATGGATTATTAAATAAGGCTCGGCAAGTATAAACAAGCTCCCCATACCAGGCTAAGCTTGAGCTCAAAAATGCTAGCCTCGTTCTAACTTTTTATTTTCTCAAGTAACTTGCGAGTGGCTTGGCTCGTTTGCACCCTTAAGTCCTTGCATAAGTATTTTAGCCAACAGGTGACTTGACTTTGCCTAAATGCTAACTTCTTTTACAAGAACACAAGATTTAATCATGTGGATTTAGAGACTTTGCGGTGTAAACGAGCCGAGCCCGTACTCGACCAGGCTTGAGCTCGGCTTGTTTTGACTTACGAAAGCTCGAGCTCGGCTCGTTTCGAGTTCTTTTTTTAAAGCACGAGTCCGGTTCCTTAGTGTCTTTTTTTTCAAGCTCATGCTTGACTCGGGCTCGGCTCATTTTTTACTTATTAATTAATTTTTGTATGTTTTTAATTATTTTTATAGTTTTGGAGTAAAACTTTTAACGAGTATTAGCTCTGCTCAAGCTCGGCTGTGCAGTTTAATATAAAATGCATAGATGTCCAAATGAGGTAAAACTTAAAAAAACATAAGGCTCAGCGAGCGCAAACGAGCTTCCTATACAGGACTCGGGCTCGATAACTAAATTAGTTTTATTTGAGGTTTGGGCTCGGCTCGAGCTTTTGATCGATCCAATCTTGAGTAACTTGCGAGCTGCTCGGCTCGTTTGCACCCTTTAGTCCTTGCATAAGTATTTTAGCCAAGTGACTTTGACTTTGCCTAAATGCTAACTTCTTTTACAAGAAAACAAGATTAACTAATTTAATCTTCTGGTTAATTATAACTAAATACCAACTTTTTATACAAGAAAACTCACCTCAGTCACCATATTATCTATAAATAATAACTGATCTTTCATATATGTTTTTCAGGTTACAGTGATCTCCAAATTTGAACCATGTCTTTCACAATAACAAAGTCAATGCTAATATTAACCGCCAGTTTCGCCTTCTTTCTAGAAACGATAACTGCAAGCTCGCCTCATATTATCAACTTCCGATCACCAAACCTTTACCCCGAGTCACTCACATGGGACCCGACCGCCCAACATTTCATAGTCGGCTCCCTCCACCACCCGACCCTGTTAGCCATATCCGACGCAGGTGTGGTCAACACCCTAGTCAACGACCAATCCCTCCCTGCCAACTCATCATTCCTCGGCGTCACCATAGACACGACCCACCACCGCCTGCTTGCAGTCGTCTACGACCGCTCAGACCTGTCCAACTGCGCTCTCGCCGCCTACGACTCACGCACGCCCCACAACCGACTCTTTTTAACCCCCCTCCACGACGCTGCGTCCTCCGCCACGTCAGCAGGGGCCAACGATGTCACTGTTGATTTTTTAGGTAACGCGTTTGTGACCAACTCTGCTAGTGACTTGATCTGGAAAGTTAATCTTGAAGGTAAAGCTTCGGTTTTGTCTAGATCAAAAAGTTTTACCAAAACGCCCCCGGTCCCCGACATGCCCCACAGCTCGTGTGGGCTCAATGGTATTGCTTATTGTAGCATAGGGTACATTCTTGTATCACAATCCAACACGGGTAAGTTGTATAAAGTTGATAACGAAGACGGAACCACTAGAGTCGTTAAGCTAAACCGTGAGTTAACCGCCCCTGACGGGATTGCACTTAGGCGCGACGGTGTTCTGGTAGTTGTGTCACAGCATAAGCTTTATTTCATCAAGAGTGATGATAGTTGGAGTGAAGGCATGGTTTATGACGAAACTGCCCTTGACTCCGACAGCTTCCCGACGTCAGTGACTGTAGGAGCTGAAGACAGGGTGTATGTGTTATACGGTCATGTGAAGGAGGGTATTTTGGGAAATTCACAAAGGGATCGGTTTAGTATAGTGGAAGTGAGATCAGCGGACGAGAGTGCAGGTGAGGCTGTTTGGATGTATGTGTTGATCGGGTTTGGTTTGGTTTACTTCTTGATTTGGAGTTTTCAAATGCGTCAACTTTTTAAAAACATGAACAAGAAAATTGCGTAAACAGTTCGTCGGTTCGTGTTTATGCTGTTCTGTGTTTCAAGATTATGTTTTTTTTTACAAATATCTTGACCCGAAAAACAGGAAATTGGAAAACTTGCGGTTTTTTATACCGAGCGAGTGAAAGGCTTGAACAGGTTATGTGATATCTGAAATAACAGTTGACATTAAGTTGAATTATGCTGTAATAATATTTTGTATTTCTAGAGTAGTTATTATTATTCTTGTAAACAAGTTTTTTATGGATTTTGTAATTTTTGTTGGCTAAACTTTGCATCATTATTGTGTTCATTGGTTCTGTTAAATGGTTACTAAAAACTGGTGTGAGTGTGACCCATGAACTGAGCCATCGTTGTCTCGGTCTGCGTTGAGAACCGTGACCACTGTCAGTTGCACCCTGAGGCAAACCGAGCCTCTTAAGTCTTAACCATTGTATATGGTTTTTGCAACCTAAAAAGGCTCTATTCTACGAACCGATGTAACTATCTATCGTGATGTGACTCGTTTCTCTAGCGCGGACTCTGAATCGTGGATTGACCATCGGTTCTAGGCTAGCTGTCGCACGTTAAACTTAATCGCCAACCGCTTCTTAGCTAACCACCCACCTCTTTCATTATTATGGAATTGCTAACTATGAAATGTTCTCATGTATAAACCCAATCTAGGGGTTAAAGATATAAGGCGTCAGTGGCGGACCTAGGATCTTGGATGAGTATGAATGTTAAATCGCTTTGGAATTTTTGCAGTATCTCTTCGTTGGGCAAACATGATATTACGAAGGCTTCCAGAGCTCTATAAATAATTCATTAGTCACGCTTAAACAATTGCTTTAGCAAATATAAATATGAAATGTTAATCGTCTTGGATGAGTATTTTTATAGTATTTTTTAGTTGAACAAATATAATATTACGAAATTTCTAGGGCTCTATAAATTATACGTTAATCACACTTAAGCAATTGCTTAGTTAGTTTGAAATGTTAATCGTCTTGGATGAGTATTTTTATAGTATTTTTTTAGTTGAACAAATATGATATTACGAAAGTCTCTAGGGCTCTATAACTTATCCGTTTATCACGCTTAAACAATTGCTTTCTGCTTTATCGCGTTCTTGTCACCTTTTCAATATAACATTTTTTATTTTAATCATCGCATCACAGCAACGTGTTAAAACAATAAAAATATTATCATTTTATGGGCTAACCTTTCATGTGACATAAATCTAAGCAATAACATATATACAAATTGATCTTCAAAAACTTTATATATATAAATAAAACACTACTACCAAAATCACTTTCTTTGAAGAAAGTTTCAATAAATTAACATTATAGTTGAAGACCTAGATAAAACAATGAGATAACAATATAAAGAAAAGAAATAAAAACAATGAATTAAAATGCAAAAAGCTAAGAATTCTAATAATAATAATGGTACCAAATATATTTTAAGCCCAAGAATCATACTTCATGAAACTTGTGTTGTCTTGTTGATATCCACCTTTGATCATTACACAAGTACAATATTCAAACACTAAGCGATCATGGATGAAGAATATTATGGGCATATGATGTCATCTTGTGGTGGGGGAGGAGGGTCAGACAAAGATGGAAGT
Source organism: Bidens hawaiensis (assembly GCF_021521415.1). Lineage (NCBI taxonomy): Eukaryota > Viridiplantae > Streptophyta > Magnoliopsida > Asterales > Asteraceae > Bidens > Bidens hawaiensis. The sequence goes on from NW_027491639.1 coordinate 103,386, forward strand.
TGAGGGGAAAATGGAGGAGCAAGCGGAGACGATAACGGAGGGGCAAATGCTGGTGGAGGCCGATGGGTTCGTTTTCGTTCAAGAATATTATGGCACGGTGATGGACCCGCAGGTGGGACTAAACCTCTCGGTAGCTTACTCAACAACTCGTGATGATCATCATCGTCTACCTTATTTAGCCTTCTAGCATCACCTCCCATCATGAACAAAAACAGTAGCATCAGGGCCACAGTAAAAAGTATCATCGGTCTTGAAATCATTCTGACTCTGACTGTCTTTTTAATGATTTTCTTCTTTCTTGTCTTTGTCTTGCTCGTGTACACGAATGATTATGTATTTATAGTTACTAACACGACACGAATCAGATATGATTTGGTGAGAGGAATGAAGTGGTTTGCTTTGGACTGGTCAAAGTTAGAATTTTAGTTATATGCTTGATCCAAATATACAAACCTTAATTATGGGTATTATATAATTGATCTACTTTTGCTTGTGAATAGTGGGGTTAGTATTATAGTTAACCATATGACTATTCTTTTATTTATTGAACTCGTGTTACAAATATCTATGGCATGTGAAATTCAAATATTTTATGTTTCAACAATTATTATTATTATTATTATTATTATTATTATTATTATTATTATTATTATTATTATTATTATTATTATAACCCAATGTCATTGCATCTTTAAAACGTCATACTTCTTTAAAGTTTTTTAACATTTAATAAAGTGGGGCACATTTGTTACAAAGAAAGAACCATGTGAACCGCATAATCGTATTCTCGTAAAACACGATAATAGATAAAAATGTCTATGTGGTTGTCACAATTATCTTAAAATTGTAATATCCGGTCTTTTGTGTCACTAAAAATAAATATGCGAGCTATTTGTGAGAAAAATGAGGATATTATTAGTATGAGAGTAACGATATTAGAGTCACTCATGCTCTCATCTTTTTTATAATAGTGGGGCAAACCTCATCTCGAACGATGGGTCCCAAGGAGTGTGTTTGTAGTAAATTTAGCAAATCACACATAGTTGTGTTCTATAATATTCACATGAGATTTACTAGGCTATAAGACATGGCTCGTCTCAAATGTCATCGATGTGTTTTGGATGTAATGGTTGTGGATGAGAGGGAGCATGCTCGAGTTATAGTAGTAATATGATGGGTGATCTTGTGGGTAAGCTGAAATACTGGTGGTACGAGAGATCAGATGTTACAAAACTTCTTTTAATTAAGTGTATTCTTTTACCATAACAATGATAATTTTCTAATAACTTCATAACACAATGGTTAATTGGTTATTGAATATTTATTCTTTATATTATATAATGATTGGTACTTATCTCTTATTTTATAAATATATAATAACACGAAGATTGTATTTAATTACTCATTGCCCATATTTTAATTAAAATGGTCACTACTTTTATTTTAAACAGTGAATATGGCACGAGATTAAATGAATAAATCAAGTTAAACTTTTAATAGAAAAAAAAGTGAAAATAAGAAAAAGGGTAAATGTTAAATGACAAGTGAAAATGACAAATTAACAATACCTCAGGTGACCTTATGTTTTTTTTTTAATAGCGTTTGTAACCACCACCAATACTGAGTGAGTTTTTCTAAGACGGGATGTCAACTGTCCTGATTTTGATACTCTAAACCGACTCATTCAGGAACACCATCAAGAAGGAAATCCACCATTACGGGAAAACCCCCTTGAGTCGCGTTTCGAACTTAAAACCATAAGATTTCAAACCTTAACATCTATTTCCATGCTATTAGATCAAGGCCAACTGCAAGTCAATGTGTTATGTACAAGTCAATGTGTTATGTACTCTTCAAGTCTTCCAGCTAAGAGGCAACAAGCCAAGAACTTAGCAAAAATGCAAATTGATAGCAATGAAGGCCTTCGGCCCATGGCCCTTTCATATGGGTTTGCACATGCTCTTTGCCCTATAATGTTCACCCCCTTAAGCCCAAATACAATGCCCACAAGGCCGAAATACATTCTAATATATGGTTGGTAGGTTGAGATACATAGTTATATAATAAAGTTTAAAAATTATGTTATCAAAATAACATATAATATATATATTTTTTACAATTAACACTTGGATGAGCCTCTATTAAGTTCTCAGGGGTTTGATGTCGTAAGGCCTAATTCACTTAGTGATGCTCTATATGGGTTTAAATTCATGAATATGGTACAATTTGGATTTGAACCGCGACATCAAACATAAAAAGCTCTTATATGAACTTAAGGTAAAACTTCTAACCACTCCATAAAAGAGTGATAACTACTGGTTTATTATCTAAAGGTTTTTACTTCATAAAAAGTTTTATATATTAATTTTAATAAATAAAAATATAATATTTACATTTTCAGAATTTTTGACCCATTTCTTAATGTTATAATCGTGAAATAAATTACGGTTGTTATTCAACATTAAGTATTTAAATATTAGCTTAACATAAGACGTGTGAACGAAAGTTAAAACGAGAAAAATGATTTAATTTTTTTTTTAACATTATTATTCTCAAACATGTGGGTAACTCTCTTGTTGCTTTCATACATGCTATATTCCTAATTTCCTATTAGGTCTAGTCAATCCAAATCCTGCCTAACTTAAATGAAATATATCCAACTTCTTGTGCATTTATAACCACATCACATAAATTATAAACGAAAAGTCGAAAATAACCTAAATGTCACTTCGGTGAGAGAGTTGGTGCGTCGCAGACCCGTAGGATTTAATTTAATGATTAAGGATTGATAATATTTGTGCGAATGTAATTCTCCATATAAATACTCTTCAAAGTTAGGCTCCTTTATAACCGCTCATATGTTTGATCCTTATATTATATGGTATGTGACCCGATTATTCTCAATCAATCTAAATCGCATCTACCTACCTAGCTAATTTTGATGGCCGTAGACCCGTAGGATTTATTTTTATGATTTAGGATTTATCATATTTGCGCGAATGTAATTCTCCATATTTCTTTGTCGTGTTTTCCTTCAGATATCATGTATTTACTCGCTGATAGTACCAATAAACATCAACCATAATTCATAAACTCTAGTTCAACATGTCATGATCAAATTCACTATTTATTTGATCCATGGCAAACAAAAGTAGTGGAGATTATGGATTTTGCTAAAATGTATAAAAGATTCAATTGGCCTAATTTGGTGAAGTGGATATGAGGCCATTATCATTAGATCAAGAAATCTTGATAACTTCCCAATGGTCATAATTAAAAGAGGTGAAAAAGGGGTGAGATTTGACTCAACTCAAAAGCTTCTCATCATCCAATACCCTAATTCACAAACCAAGCATTGTGTTTCAAAATTGACCTAAAATCTATGGATGCTATCATTTCATGGGGTGTTGATATTCTTGCATTAAAGTTGTTGCCTTTACATCTATATGGTTATAATTATCCTTTTACCTTTCTTAAAAGTATTCATTATTGAAATATTTATTGCATTGATTGCCAAATTCATTTTTGATACTAATGTATAAATAAGTTTTGCAATTTCTATAATATCAGTTTCGATTAAAAGACATGTCAGATAGCGAATTGTTTTGATAAAATAGTGATCATGCAAGAACCATTATGCTCACGATCTTATCAGTTTCGAGAGCACACGTGATGTTTGATTGGAATTATTGCTTATTATTTCGACGTTTATAATATAATAATTAGTTAAAAAAATATATTAAATGTCTTTAGCCTATCAGTATCAAAGATTTGATAAGAGTTTGTCTTCTTAAATGTTATAGGTTAAAGTATAGTCATTTAAAAAAAGTTTGGGAATTTTAATTCAAGGTACTTATTTGTTAATTTGATTATCAAGAAGATACATAATTATTTATTTATTTTAATTCAAGGAATTAACTTAAAAGTGGTATATAATATTTGGTTTATAGACAATAGCTTTTGAAAACCATGAGGTGGTGGTTTCCACAAACCTGGCAAAGATGAAGACCTTTTTAAAAACAGATAACTTTATTCCATCACCCATATTCTATCTTTTCATACTTTCTTTCCAATTTAACTTAATTTTATTTGTCATTTTTAAAACAAAAAATAAAAAAAGTACTTATCCTAAGGGGAAGGGTTAGGGTTGGTCGCGGCAAACCCATTGCGGTTTAAGTTCGCTGCTCAACTACACCGTCGATGGTCACACATAATGGCCAGGCATGTATTGTGAGCGACTACTTATTACTGATGGTGGTTGATGTAATTGAAAGCTAGGCAACGATTGTATAGCTGTCAACAATTATTAAAAGAACGTTTTGTAACACCTTTAAGTATCCCATTTTTAAAAAAAAGTTAATATAGCAAAACATATATTTATTACCCATATTCTACACACAAAAATCTCTATGGATTATCGAATGGCCATGTTTATATATTTCCGTTCATAATTTTAGTTAAAAGTTATAATTCTCTAAACTTATTTAAAATCGAAACATATCTTGTTATCTATATATTTAACACAAAAATCTCTATAGTATACATTTTGTTGTTATGTATTTATCTTATACAATCTTGAAAATGATGTTAAAAACAAAAATACATAATAAATACATTTTAAATATATAAAAAAAGGTAACCATATAATACACTTATGTGAAATACTATAGTAAGAGTTAACAAGAAAAAGATAAAAGAGTGGAATATATCTTTGCATATGTTTGTACTATTCTTATGTTATATGTGCATTCTTATTTTTTATTCAAAATTCTCTAGATATGCTATATCTACTTTGATATCAAAAACCTTTCAAAAAGTATAGAGATAAGGTGGGCATTAAAATATGAAGCATTCAACACCATCTACCTCTTCATTGCTTTTTATAATAGCAACCTTAATAGTTAATTAATACACTAACAAACCGTGAGAATAACTTCTTGAACCACTTTATTCTTAACAAAGAACTTAAGTAGATCCCGTACCAAAAACGCGTATATAGGTGGAATGCGACATCAATTACTTATAAATTATCATATTATCGTAGCAAATGACAAATTGTAAGCAAATAATCACATGTCTTTTAATCTTGCATTCACCTTTCTTTTGATAAGAGCAGGAAATGTAGAAAGTCTATCAATTTAGGCTTTTCATGCAGAACTGTTAAACTTTTTTGGGACTCAATTATTTCGCTTCATGAGAAACGGGACTTGCACCTTAGATGCTTCGTACAAAACAGCCTTCATGGAAGCAATCGAAAAGACAACCGATGAATCTTTTGTCTGAATCCATCTGTTTGATTGAAACGTGAAAGAAGCTTGATTCAATAGATTAAGACATCTATCTAATTCACTTACATAGGTTTTAACTTTCCTCTATATTCAGCATGTAGTAAATATAAATTGGGGGGGGGGGGGGTCTGGTACAAATAAAATTAACGTACTAAACATACAAATAACTAGAGTAATTATAGTTTTGAAGTAGAGTAATGATGTTGTAAAAAATAAAATAGTGTAATAATAATTACTTTAGTTCAAAAGTTATAAAATAATAATTATTCTATTGATAACATAATTACTCTAGTTATTTATACACTTCTTATGATAAAGTAATTTGTATTTGATCTAAACCCTATAAAATATTTCTAATAAATGCAAATTAAACATATAAAAAGACGATTTTGTGGGAAAAAATCTGATTTTTTTATAATCTTTTTTTTTTTTTTTTTTTTTTGAAACAACAAATTTTTTCACCTAAAATCCCTCTAACCTTGCACTTGCAAGGATTTGAACCCACCACCTCCACTTTAAAAGGTGGACACCATACCACTAGACCATTATAATCTAACCATCTATTTTCTATATGTATTATAAATTTATAATCATGATATATCTTTTAACACTTTAATATTTAGTACAAACTGTAGGTTAAAAAAAGTTGCCGATGCCACAAAACCGTTAACCAGTCAAGTCCTGTCGACACGACCATCTACACCGGTTTAGTTTATCATTACCCGAAACTTCAATTGACGGTTTAATTCTAATATTCATTAATATCTCAATATCCTTAGTTATAGCAAAAAACCTTTTTTTTTAAGTTTGGTAATATAACTATAGCTCTACATCACCTTTAGATTTATGTTAGGTAGAGTCATTATGGTCGTATTCTATTTCATTAAAAGCTGTAATTGCACGAGTACTTTTCATGTGACAGCCTTTGATGGTATTTAACCATTTATGTCACGTACCAACCATAAGAAGTAAAATATATGAGTTTTAATATTATGTGATACGTATTTCACGATTCTTGTGTATTTATTTGTCTGGAATTTCTTAGGCTATGTTGTGCAATAACTTGTAAGAACTAGTTATTGCGCTACGTCAATTTCACATAGACAGTAAGACAATAACTAGTCATCTCGTTAATTTAAACGTTGTGGGTTAATAGCCACTACCCCATAATAATAATAATAATTAAATTACTTAATTTTTTTGTGTAAACTTATTTAACCAAAACATATTACCAAACGGATTCAATTACTTAAAAGAATTAGAGAAAATAAAAAGAAATGGTAAAGTGGAGTGAGGTAGATTTTATTGATTGGTTTACACAACTAATTCGTTGCACTTGAAGAGTTGGAACTTCAAGTTGCAGAGCAAGACAACGTTATGGTGATGACGCTCGCTTACCATAATGACGCTCCATGTTTGTGCCGAGGCGGTGTGGAGGGTGCCACCATGCCCACATGTCATGGACTTCACAAAGAATGGTACATGAAAATAATAATATACACAATACATGTTAAGCATAACTCGTAAGACAAAATGACGAGCACAAAGTGTCTCAAGTACATCTTACAAAATCCAATATTGTTCTTCTAGTGAAAAAAACGTGTGGAGAATTATTTCCTTTTAATTCATAAAATAGTTTAGGTTCATGCATTAAGTTGTGAAGTATATTAAAGGTGAAATATATATATAAAACATGAGTTTTGTGACTTTGTCAAGAAAATGACGATACATGAGCCGATTTTGTGAAGCATTAACGTTATATAAATAGAAAGTAAAGGTGAAAACGAAGTACCATTAATACCATGCTAACTATCAGTGTTTTCATAAATAGCTGAATTCGACTGAGCAGTGAGCACAACTTATGCTAAACATGTGGTCTTCAAGTAATTAAGAGAGAAATGGCTAAATCCAGATAAAGTTTTAAAGTATTAGAGTTTGTGTTTGAGTCGCTTATTTAAGTTTATCTAATTGTTTAAAGTTAGTATGCTTATCGAGTTTGTTAGAATAAAATTAAGTCGGGATTATTATCGGCCAATAGCATTTAGTTGGGATAATTAAAATTAAATATCCTTTCATAATAAAAAATAGCCGAACAAGTTATTCAAATTGCGTGTTCTCGTGTCTGATCATCGGCGCCTGATTTCCAACATAGTGGTCTTCAAGTGGTTAAGCGAATGCATAAGTAAAAACAGGATTCGAGTAGTTTTCTATATGTTTGACAAACTTAACATAATGATCAAAAGATAAAATATATTGAATTTTGTTTCACTCTTTATCTAATTCAGTGAACCTAAATAATTATAACACATCCTACGTTTGAAAACACAAGTTGGTCCTTTATGACTTTAAAGTTTAACCCTACCATAATAAATTAAAACAAATGATGTAGTAATATTCATGTGAATTTTATTCACTTTTTTTTTTTTGGTTCACTTCTCGTTTTATTCCTCACATAAGTAGTACAAACACAATTTGCATTGTGTTTAAAAATTTTTAAGATCATAAGAAATACTTGATCGGATTGATAATATGTGTGTCTTTTAGTGGATTTTATGAAGATTCATAAATGACTTGGCATTTAACAAGAACCGTCACAACAAACAAAACAATATTTGATAATATTTTACAGTTTTTTCCTTTTGTATAACAATAGGAATCAGAAAAACAAGATTTATAGAATCGTGTGGCTTAAAAACCCATTATTATACATGTAATTATTTTCTTGCCCTAATGTTTTGCTAGGTTTGTTTCTTTTTATAGTTATGCTTTAAATAAATAAGAGTAAACGGCCATCCAATTAGCGAATATAATCAAAAGTTTTATTTTTTTTGAAATGTATAAATATGAACACATGTCTTGCCTCCTCATTAATGTTAGGACAGTGTTTGTTTGTTTAACGTGTGCATATCGAAGACCAAAGATTGAAACACTAAGACCCTTCTTAATGGGGCGTTTTGGAGATGGAAAAGCCATAAGACTCCCGAGTACACCGCCCCTAATTCGTTTTGGGGTCTGAAGAAACACTAACCGGACCCCGGGCAGATTACTGGTAACCTGGGGGTTAGATAGATGTTTCCCACGAGGGGTTAGACCCTTGGAAGATGGTTCTTCTGATAACCTGCAAAACAGACACCGTGAGCTCGTCACTGAGAAGGGGGGGTTCCTCCTTGTGACCACCCTCCGGTGTGAGAATCAGACTAGATTGCTCTTTAAATATAAAAGTATATTAAGAGATTGCTAGAGCAGATATCAGGTATAATATGATGGTAATGTGATAAGATATGATTATACAAGATAAGATGAGATGGTCATACCATTTGTGGTATTTATAGCCGAAGGTAGGTTTCCAAGGAGGTATGGCCGGCTGCAACAGTGTTCCTGTTCCACCAACAGTAGCCTACGCACGTGCCCTGCTGGTAGTTGGTGGGTAGGTAGCGGCTGATAGCGACCAGGCCTGCTGTATACTATTCCTTTTCCACCAACTGTCAGCTACGCACGTGGTATGACAAGAGTTGGTGAGTAGGCAGCGGCTAATAGTGACATACAGTGTAGGAGCATGCTGCTCGCCATACTGTTGTCTATAAGCTGTCGTATCTTTAGTCAGATCTTTTTCCCATACCTCGTCAGGTACAGTACAGAAGATCTTTCTATATCGTACGGACTGGCTTATTTGGGCGGGAGTATTCCCCCTCCCGCCCTTGTGCGGGATTGTTCCCGGCTTCGCTCATTCCTTCAGGTGACACTGAACGATTGAGAGCTAAGTGCCTTGTGCGTGTAGCCTTGCTGCGCGGGTGGCCTTCCCTAATGGCTTGTATCCGAGGCTGCGGGGACAGGCGGAGTCCTTCACCATTGGGAGGCATTTCCTGCGGGACCAGCTTGCGTACTGCGCGTAAGGACGTCACGTCTCTGAGCATGGTTGGTCCTGCGGATCCAGTTGGTTTCTGCGCAGACATCCCTGTTTGAGGTGAGTCTTGCGGGTCCAACTGGGCTCTGCTGGGACCTACCTCTTCAAGTCCCCCCAGTCCAATGTTCTTCTCATGCGTGTTTAATAAAGTGAGGTGAACTTTTGGACTTAAGCAAAGGGTTTTGAAAAGGGTTTTTTAAGGTTTTCCATGGGGATTCTTCCCGCGGAAGTCCTTGTCACTTGAAGAAATTCCCGAGTTTCCTGCTTGGTCTTTGGGTATGATGCGGGTAGGTCTGTAACCTCCTCGCAAGTCAGGAGCGTTGAGTCCCACTTGTGGACTCTCCATGAGGTTTTGGTAGTTTTGAACATAGTGATCAATTATGTTAAAACCACCAATTCCATCCTGGAGCTTCAAACAACGTAGTTCTCGACGTTCCCGCTATGCGGGGATGTTATTTCCGTTTCCGCAAGCATTGCCCAGAAGATCCTTCTTGGTTTCAATTCCCAGCGGAGCGCTAGGTATGTGAAGGGTTTTGCCTTAACACTGTACCAGCGCTCGTCTTACGGTTACTTTACTTCCAAGGTATTCCTGGCGTCAATTCCCTGCGGGTGCTAGGTATGTGAAGGGTTTTGCCTTTACACTGTACCCGCACCCGTCTTATAGTTGCTTGGTTGCCGAGGAATATTTGGCTTCAATTCCCTGCGGGTGTTAGGTATGTGAAGGGTTTTGCCTTTACACTGTACCCGCATCCGTCTTACGGTTACTTGTTCGCCAAAGTTTACTTGGCTTCAATTCCCTGCGGGTGCTAGGTGCGTGAAGGGTTTTGCCTTTACACTGTACCCGCATCCGTCTTACGGTTACTTGTTTGCCAAGGTTTTACTTGGCTTCAATTCCCTGCGGGTGCTAGGTATGTGAAGGGTTTTGCCTTTACACTGTACCCGTATCCGTCTTACGGTTACTTGTTTGCCAAGGTAAGGGGTATTTTCCCGCTTTCTTTTTAATATTTTCAAAATTTGAATTTTGAAATTCGAAGGGTTGGTGGAAAGATAGGAACAGTCCAAACCTCTGAAACGTCGTGCGACGGTTTCTTCTGACTGTGTCAGGACGTGCAGGAAGTTATGGTGACGTGACAGTACATGGTCATTCCAGACGCTTTTCAGGCGCGTGGGCGCGATTTTTCGGGCGCGTGGCCACGAAATTGCTGGCACACGTCCTGTCAACAGCTGTTGCCAGCCTGCTCTCTGCCACGTGTCATAGTTTCATTGCACCTTCGATTTCTCTCTCCTCCGCATTAAATTCACCGCATTAATTGCGATTACTATATAAAGGGGGAGAGGGTTCTTTGTAATCCACACTTTCACCCTTCTCTTCTTCTTCTTAGCGATTTCCGGCAAATACTCCCCTTTTCAGGCAAGCATTTTCCCGAAATCGCTTTCTTCTTTCTGCAAAATGTCTTCTCATGATGCTGAAGCTGTAGCCGACGATAGGAGTACTGCTGGCGAGTGCCAGTGTGCTCTACCTGTCGATCAGTACCAGTACATCGTCAGGAAGTTCATGCTTGAGTCTCTTGAGCCTGAGTTTCCTGAACCCCACCAAACTGTGTACGATGCCCCCAGTGGCAAGATCGGGGTATATGCTGCATTCTTTGTTTATGGGAACCTTAGGTTCCCATTGACAAAGTTTATGTACCGTGTCTTGGAGAGGCACGGTGTGCACCTAACCGAGTTGCATCCGATGGCGATTGCCAAGATCCGGCACTTCGAGTGGGTGTGCCGGATTCTGGGTATTGAGCCCTATGTGGACCGCTTGATGACCTTCTATACTTGGAGGTGCATCCAAGGGTGGTACACCCTGACGACCCGTATTAAGGGTTTGAAGATCTGCGTGACCGAGCGCAGTCTCCGATCGTGGAAGCGGGAGTTCTTCTACATTTCTGCCCGCGCCATCCCTATTGCCATGAAGTTTAAGAAGGGACAAGCGCTTCCGAGCCTTCACGCTTCCAGCTACCAGGAGGCGGAATGGTTCGCGAAGATATCCCGGGTCCAAACTCCGGTTTACCGGTTTGCGGAGTCCGGGATGGTGATGCTGGGGATGAGCCGGGTATGGAAGGATGCGTCCCGGTTTCCCATCCTTCTCGAATACGGTTTGAACTCTATTCCTTATGGTATGTCTTGTCTTTTTTGCTGATATGAGTTTGTCTTCTAACTGCTTCTTTTCTTTCAGAGGGGAACAATTTGGAGTCGCTCCTGTACCCGCGGGAAGCTGACGGTCCCGTGCGGGTGGGTACTCGTGCTCTTGACGAGAACGAGTTGCCCATCCTGGAGCAAACGGCGGATCGGTTTGTGGAGGTCTATCCGCTGGGCCACGAGATCCTGAGCCAACGGCGGCCAGGTAAGGCGATACTCTATCCTCAACCCCTCAATGCTGTACCCGCTGCTGGAATTCCTTACATCCTGTCTTCTTCTGAGGAATCCGCAGATGGTCCTCCGCTGGTGCGGAAGAGGAAGGCTGCCGGCGGGAAAGGGAAGGAGAAGGTGGCCTCCACAGCTGATCCGGTGCTTCTATCTGACACCGAGTCAGATAGTGAAGAGGTGGCGGGGCACCCCGGTGGTGAGAAGACCACTGCTCCGGAGGCTACGACTGTTACCTCCGGAGAACCAACGACGACGACGGTGACCGGCATCAAGAGACCGGCTCCATCGGGTTTGTCCCCGCCTGTCCGTACGTTCAGGCTCAAGAAAACCCGTAAGTACAAACATCCTTGTTTTGTAGATTTAACATCATAAATTTATTGTTAACACTTATCTTCTTGTGCAGGCGTGGATGTTGACGCATTCCCGGGTTTAGCGCCTTCGAGTACCTCTCCGCCGATGACGGTAGGCTTGGTCAGCCTTCCTGAGGCGTCGATCCAGGCGCCTGCGTCTGCTCCCATTGGTTCAGTTGCTCACTCTGAGCCGACTGTTCCAGCTTTGTCGTCACCGCCGGCCGTGAGTGCAATTTTTACCACATCCTTCACCGAGCCGGCGGTTACTATTGCTGCGGATTCTGCGGCAGCGACTGCGGCGGCTGCCACCATGCCCCCGCCACCGGCACCAATGGCCGGCCCATCAGGTACGCATGGGAGTACTCGCCAATCTATGCCACCTTCCCATCTGCCTGACCTTTTGGATGGATTTCCTTTGGGTTCAGGTGATGGGTTCGGCGGCTATCGGCCTGTTATAGACCCTACAGGTGCGTAGGGTTCATTTGGCCCTTTTTCGCTTTTATTTTTTATCATCTTTTCCTAACTGCTTTTTTGTTTTTGCAGTGTCGGATTCCAATGAAGTGTATGTTCCGCGATGGAACATACGCCGAGGAACAACCCTTCGTACCCCTGTGGAGTGCGTGGAATGGGCTCGCCACGCTGCTCCCCATGGTGCGTTGGGGGAAGCCATGGCTAGCTACCAGGAGGGTAGGCTAACCAATGAGCTTCGGGTTCTCCAGGCCCGGATGCAGCCACGCGTCGAGCTGCTTTGTCGTGAAAACGATAAGTTAAAAGCAGCTCGCGCCAAAGACGTATCTCAAGCGCGGGCTCTTCGGGAGGAGAACCAACAGTTGGCCGCAGCTGCTGCGGAGAAAGAGAAGGCCTTCAAGGCCCTCGAGGTTGAGGTTCAAGCGCGACTCGAGGCCCGCTCCAAGGCTGCCCAAGCTGTTAACGAACAGCTTCGGCTGGCTAAGGAGACTGCGAGGAACGCAACCGAGAGGGCCACCAAGGCTGAAGCCGTTGCTGAGCCTTTACGCGTGGAGAACGAGGAACTCAAGGCCAAATTGGAGGCTCTCCAACGTGCTCATGATGCCTTGGCGATGGAGGATGCCAAGAAGCTTCAAGAAATCCTGGACCAGAGGGGCGTGCTTGATCACACCGAGCGGAAGCTTAAGGGCGTTGAAGAGGCTGCTGCAAAGGAAGTGCTACTTGCCAACCTTAACAAAAGCGCAGCCGAACGCGCCTGCACCCAAGCTCAAGCCGCCCTCCAAGAAGCTCTGGTTGCCAAGGAATGGCTTCTTCGAGAGGCGTTGCCTCAGGTATGTTTAGCTTTACGTCTTCACGCTTTCCTTTGTACATAGAAAAGGTGTTTGACACTTGTATATTTTCTTTGTAGGTTGTGCATCGGGTCTTCTCAGAGACTACTTACGATGATGCCATGAGCGCAGCCCTCAACGCTTCTCACGAGGATGGGGAACGGGCCGGCTTCCTGCTTGGTCTAGGGTTCGTTGAGAAAGGCTTCCCGCCTTCCAACTTCCCTTTGTACAATGTTGATACTGAAGCCATATACGACCAAGCAGTAAATCAATACGCCACCTTCCCGCATCCAGTGGTGGAGAAGGTGAACCAAGTAGCTGCTGCTGATGATGGGTTAGCTATCCTTAAAGCTTTCCTCGAACCGCCCCGTTCTTCTGATGGAGCGGGTCCAAGTGGAAGCGGCCCTGAAGCCTGATCCTGAAGATCCCTTCCCACTGCTAGGATAGTCTTGCACAGATGTATTTATTTTTTCTTTTCGTAGGCGGGTAGTTACCCGGCCATTCTTGTAATAATTCATTTGTGAAATATAAATCTTTTTGCGTATAAGATTGTTATTTCCTTCTTTGGGTTCCTTGCTTTATAAACTTATGACTTGCATACTTAGTTTAAATTAGCAATTTTCCAAGTGTTTAGAATAAGTTAACCTGTTGAACGTGGTTGATAATGGGTTAAAGTTTTGCTTCTTTCGTGATTGTGCGGGTAGAACCGTCACTTGCACTTAGTAGGATGGCTAAAGTTTACCCATATCTGACCTGCGTGTAGGTTTTCCTCATCGTTTGAGGATAAGTTAACCTTTGAACGTGGTTGATAATGGGTGTGAAGTTTTGCTTCCTCTTTCGTGATTGTGCGGGTAGAACCGTCACTTGCACTTAGTAGGATGGCAAAAGTTTACCCATATCTGACCTGCGTGTAGGTATTCCTCATCCTTTGAGGATAAGTTAACCTTTGAACGTGGTTGATAATGGGTGTGAAGTTTTGCTTCCTCTTTCGTGATTGTGCGGGTAGAACCGTCACTTGCACTTAGTGGGATGGCAAAAGTTTACCCATATCTGACCTGCGTGTAGGTTTTCCTCATCCTTTTGAGAATTTTGTTTTGAACCGTTCGACGCGCGGTTGTTAATAGGTTAGTGTCCAGTTTCCTTTCATGATTCATACGGATAGACCGGCACTTTCATTTAATGGAGTAATTGAACTCTTCCCCTTTAACTGACCTGCGTGAAGGTTTTTTCCTGTTATTGGGTTTGTGCGGGTAGGACCACCTTCCCACGTAACGACTTCACGTAATGTGAATGCCGTCACCAGTGTTGCATAGTTTAACCGTTCGACGCACGGTTGTTGATAGGTTATTGTTCAGTTTCCTCATTATGATTCGTGCGGATAGACCGGCACTTTCATTTTTGGGTGCTGAACCTTTCCCCTTCAACTGACCTGCGTGAAGGTTTTTTCACATTATTGGGTTTGTGCGGGTATAACCGCCTTCCCACGCAACGACTTCGCATAATGTGAATATCGTCATATTAGTGCAGAAAAGTAAAATCATCAGCTTCGATGTTCTAAAGAGAATCCTTTCCATTAGAAGTGGCTCTTGGCCTTCTTTACAAATTGGAATTGATTTACATGCAAACTGTGTAAATGAGCTCCCTTCCATATTGGGATGGGAGTGCCATCGAGCCGATACGCACCTGGTTCGGGATCTCGTTCTTTACGCAGCATGTAGTCTCGATATTGAAGCTGGAATTTTTATTCGTGTTTTCCCCAGCTGGGGTTCTACACGCACCCGCCTGCTCAGCTTTTATTGCGCCACGAGGTGCGCGAGCGTCCCATCTCTGACAAATGCTTCAACCATGTCTTTTACGTCTATGCATTCTTCAGTGTTGTGGCCTTTTGTCTTGTGAAAGTCACAGTATTTGCTCCGATCCGCATCGTGACGATGTCGGATTATTGGAGGCTTTGGCCACGGGAGCTCTTCAGTGGCGAATATCTCAGTGACGCTTTTGGTGAGTGGCGTCCATCTGGAGTTTCGGTGCGGCTGTACATTATCCCTTCCGCCCAATCGATGTTGTAAGCCGGATGAGGTGTCAAAGTTTACCCTTGACTGCCAAATCCCTAGCTTCCGCTTTTTATTTAATCGGGCGGTGAGGACATTGTCTTCTCTCGTCTTCTGGGTGTAGAGGTTTGTGCTCTGTGGGAGATCTCTACCCAGTTGCTTCTCCGTTTCCGCATAGCGTTTTGCTGCTGTCATGATGGCATCCCATGTGGATGGCATACCATCTTTACCCGTTAGGGTGCGGATGAGCTCTGGGTCATGCGCGCCCTGGATGAAGGCTGCTCGAACAAGATCTTCGCTGATATTGCCCAAACTTAGCTTCTTTGAGTTGAAGCGAGTGATGAAGTTTGGCAGAGATTCATCTTCTTCTCGTATGCATTTGAGGATTGTCCATTGCTCCTCGGTATACTTCCGTTGCTGGCTGAAGTGTTGGCTAAACTTCTGCTGGAAGTCTGCCCAGTCGTAGATGTGGTTGACCGGTAGACGATCAAACCAAGCTCTAGCAGCCCCAACAAGCGTCATTTGGAACATGTAGCACCACGTGGGTTCCGTCCAATTGCTGACGGTTGCCCCTGCTATGAATCTGTTCAAATGATCGTCTGGATCAGATATACCGTCATATGTGCCTATGTTAGGCATTTGTTTGGCACTCCTTGGGGCGATTGCTTCCGCAATGTCCCTTGCAAATTTGGACGTTCCTGCATTTGCAACGTTTGGTCTGAACGTTTTGGAGAAGTCTCGTGGACTTCCACCTGTGCTTTTTGGTTTGAAGGCTTGTCCAAAATGCCTTTTCGGTTGGGATTCCATTTCCTTACGCTTCCCTTTTACCCTATGGCGAGGGTTCGCGTCGGAGTCGGATTCCTCCGAGTCATCCTCCCCGTATTCGAATTCGTCGGCCTGTTGTATGGAACGCAAGCGTTCGTTCAACTCGGCCTGGAATTCCTTTTGTCGTGCCTCCGCCCATGCCTTGACTTCATCGAGAGTTTGGCGGGGGAGTCTTCGTTTTTCAACCTGGGTATCCGTGGATCCCAGTTGGCGATCATTTACTGCACTTGCCCCAGCATGAGTAACTGGGGTAGTGTTCGTAAAATTTACTTCACTTGCCCCGGCTTGGGTAACCGGGGTAGTGTTTGTAAAAACTGTGTTACCGGTATTCCCCCCAGTAGCTGGGGTCGTGGTTACCGGAATTTCTCTAACCATCTTTGTAGAAGTTTGAAAAAACTGGAGAAAAATGTAGTTCTAGCTTTATGCACGGATGGCGCCAATGAAGAAACACTAACCGGACCCCGGGCAGATTACTGGTAACCTGGGGGTTAGATAGATGTTTCCCACGAGGGGTTAGACCCTTGGAAGATGGTTCTTCTGATAACCTGCAAAACAGACACCGTGAGCTCGTCACTGAGAAGGGGGGGGGGGGGTTCCTCCTTGTGACCACCCTCCGGTGTGAGAATCAGACTAGATTGCTCTTTAAATATAAAAGTATATTAAGAGATTGCTAGAGCAGATATCAGGTATAATATGATGGTAATGTGATAAGATATGATTATACAAGATAAGATGAGATGGTCATACCATTTGTGGTATTTATAGCCGAAGGTAGGTTTCCAAGGAGGTATGGCCGGCTGCAACAGTGTTCCTGTTCCACCAACAGTAGCCTACGCACGTGCCCTGCTGGTAGTTGGTGGGTAGGTAGCGGCTGATATCGACCAGGCCTGCTGTATACTATTCCTTTTCCACCAACTGTCAGCTACGCACGTGGTATGACAAGAGTTGGTGAGTAGGCAGCGGCTAATAGTGACATACAGTGTAGGAGCATGCTGCTCGCCATACTGTTGTCTATAAGCTGTCGTATCTTTAGTCAGATCTTTTTCCCATACCTCGTCAGGTACAGTACAGAAGATCTTCCTGTATCGTACGGACTGGCTTATTTGGGCGGGAGTATTCCCCCTCCCGCCCTTGTGCGGGATTGTTCCCGGCTTCGCTCATTCCTTCAGGTGACACTGAACGATTGAGAGCTAAGTGCCTTGTGCGTGTAGCCTTGCTGCGCGGGTGGCCTTCCCTAATGGCTTGTATCCGAGGCTGCGGGGACAGGCGGAGTCCTTCACCATTGGGAGGCATTTCCTGCGGGACCAGCTTGCGTACTGCGCGTAAGGACGTCACGTCTCTGAGCATGGTTGGTCCTGCGGATCCAGTTGGTTTCTGCGCAGACATCCCTGTTTGAGGTGAGTCTTGCGGGTCCAACTGGGCTCTGCTGGGACCTACCTCTTCAGGGTCGTTTTGAGGACGAAATCGTCTCCAAACAACACACTTAAAGTTAGAAGAACGTGGGGCCAGAATATTGTGAACCAATAGAGAAGGAGATGAGCGTTAACCACTACGATTGGTCTAAGAGGAAAAAAAAGACAATTAAGCATAAAACTGACCCTTCGTTATTTCGGCACACTCATACACCAATCAAAGATGCCATTCTTACCAAACCAAAAGCTCAACCGAAGCTACCAAGTT
Source organism: Bidens hawaiensis (assembly GCF_021521415.1). Taxonomy (NCBI): domain Eukaryota; kingdom Viridiplantae; phylum Streptophyta; class Magnoliopsida; order Asterales; family Asteraceae; genus Bidens; species Bidens hawaiensis. The sequence continues at coordinate 121,191 of NW_027491639.1, forward strand.
TTGTGCAATATTAAAAAGAAAACTACTAATTAATATTAAACTTTTAGCATTATCAATCTTATTATTTTTTTTCAGGTTCACCGTCAACTTAATATTAATTAAAATTTATACCGGGACAATTACAGACTAACGACAGATAGACGGGCAACAAGCTGCGCCGCTACCCCCTTCTGAATAGCAAACCCTACCCTACTAAACACAACGTTCCCTTTAGCATGGGCGGAGTTACTGCTGACCACCTGCTGACCACCTACTAAACTCTTATTATTATTATTGATAATAAAATGAGCACATGGTAGAGTTGACCAAACTGTTTGCCGCTCTTTTGAAAATGAGTCGATTGACTCACTTCGATTTGAAAACGAGTCAAGCTCAAGCAAAATCTCACTCGGTTGGGTTGGGTTTGTTTTGCTTGAATTGTTTTTTTTAGTTTATATATATATATATACTTTTTTGTATTGACTCAAAGTTATTTTTTTGTTAACTTTAAATTTTAAACATTTTCGAGTTGGAAGTTTAATATTTTGTAGTTGAAACTCTTAAATTAGTGATATTTTAAAGTTTTATAAATTTAAATTGAAAACTTTGTAACCAGGCAATTTTCATAAGTTGCGAGAAATATCAAAATATATCTGCCCCACGTTTGCAATTCTCATACATCACACAACGGATAACCTGCAAAAAATGTACATATATTACTTGTTGTGACCTTTCATGCTATAAAAACATTGGTACATAAATAAAACCCCTTAAAGTCTCATTTGATGACTTGGATTTAGATAGATCAACCTTGCCTGGTTTTTGGTAGTCTTTTTATTTTTTATTATGGTTAGTTGTTGGCATGGATTTATTTTTTTAATCTATAAAAAGCTATATTAATTAGTTAATCAACATAGAAATGGAGATGACTTTCATTTTTTTAATAATTTATTACATGAAACATTTAAATAGTAAAATAACAATAAAAGATCATGTCAAATTTTGATAGATTGATAAAAATAATTGAATAACTTTCGGTATTTAGATTCTTCTATAATTTATCAAATTCATAATTTTATTATTGACTTAGTCATGTTTCTTGTCTAGGTATTGTCAAACACCAACAATATCTTCTAATCTTCTATATGATTTTAATTATTTCCCTGATTAAAACAGTAAAACACATTATTATTCTGTTAGCACACATAGCAAGTCATTATTTTCACCTATCATAAACAGGGCCGGCTCAACGTTTTCGGAGGCCTAAAACTAACTAAAATGTTAAGGCATTTTTCTTTTCTTTATGTTTATAACGCTAGAGTATACAAGAACTACAAAATATGAATGATATGCACTGATAATGGATATGAAGCAGTCTTCATTAGCTTATGGTTATCAATGAGTTACTAATTCTATAAGAACTCTAATTTCAAAATTCCATAATACATAACTCTGATTTTAAATGAAGGCCCTCTAAAAGTGGAGGCCTAAAGCCATGACCTCATTTAGCTTACCCACGAGACGGCCCTGATCATAAAGTTCACTTATTATAAAAATAAGTGAAACCATTTTTTATATAATGTAACGTGTTTCCTACAAGTAGGTTTTCTACATGTCTTAAAGACTGTTAGGTAACCTTTGTATCAGTAAATGTTGAATCAGTAAAATATCTGAATGGTTAAAGGACTTTGAATCAATATGCATTGAGTCAGTATTGAGTACGCTGATGTGGTGGTGATTGGTAGTAGAGGAGGTGGCGGTGGACTGTGGGTCGAGAATATGGTGCGTGAGTGGCAACCAAAAGGTAGTTATGAACACATGTGAAGGGACAAATTAAAATAAATATTTAATAGTTTGTATTTTAGTTTGTTTGATTTGGGTTTCAGTAAACATGCATAATGTAGGTTTACGGTTTAGTTAATAAAATGTTGCACAAGATGAAGTGAATATAGAAACGAATGAAGTTATGAAACCCATAATTTATTTCATTTCTTTAAGAACGATGGTAAAAACGAATATTCTCTTGTACTTAAGCCTTAACAAATGAACCGACATTCATGTTAGTTATTAATCTTGGTAAGCAACGTGATTGAGTATTTTGGTTCCTCAAAGCAGAACCATGTTAGGTTTAAACTTTGATCATGTTGGAGTTAGTTATTTATATAATTCAGTTGGATCGATCATGAAGGTGTTTCACTAGATCAAATCATCAAAATTCATTATGAATAATTTATCAATTTTATAATTTAAACCTTTTACATTTAAAATCTTTTGATGGTTATGATATCAATTTTTTTATTTTGTTCACTGGTTTTAAAATATGTTCACATGGACACATTTTATATACTTTCAAGACTCATTGTGAAGGTGAGATATACCGAACAAACTAGTTATTTTCATATAATTTTAGCTTTTGTACATTAATTTTATACTATCGTTTCATGCATTTATATCTTAATAATTTCATATATTTATATCTCTATTTTATGCATTTATACATTATTCATGTATTCACGTATTTTTAAATAAAAATTTTAGCCTAAATATGAACGAGAACCCGCTCTTTCTCTTTGACACATAAAAGAGTCTATCTAATCAAGGTATACCAGGTCTAGTAGGAGGCAAATCTCCTATTGTTCTTACAGAATATGCTCTTCTTGTTCTCAAACACTGAGACTGAGATAGCAAGGAGCCTAGACGGCCTAAAGGCTGGTCTCTCACTCAAAAACAATACGGGAAGCAAGTTCTTTCAGTACCGAAGTTAGTCATTGTTGAGTCTCAAGGTAGTCTGAGAGATAGAACCGGTGTTTTTGGCTGTCTACTTGAATTATCTGTTACACCACCTGGGGCTAAGGCTGTTGAAGGCAAGTCAGTAAAGATAGATTACCGAGTTGAGGATGGGATAAGTGCCATAGAAAGCTTGAAGTTTCCTCCTGTAGGTAGCTCAAAGTACGGTTTCGAAGTCAACTTCCCTTATTCTATTTTATTTCGGGTAGCTAAGACTTGAAGTTCAGTTATCGGAAGAAGTTATGTCTCAAGTGAAGTCATCTGATGCCTATCCTCGCCTCATAACGAGTAATGTCGGCAGTCTCGAACGAAGGATAGGGATGTTCCAGAAGTAGTCTTGATTTTGGTTATTAATCGAAATAAACCGAAAAATCAACCTAATAACCGAAAACCAATTAGTTAATTTTGTGGCGTTTAATAAGTAATAACCGAACCGAACCAATTCTAGTTAATAAACTTTTTAGAATTAAAAAAGTAATCATTCGCAACAATAAAATCAATGAGGAGTAATCAAACAAATCAAAGCTACGTGTCGATGACTCGACAATTAGATTACCTTTAATTCTGTGTAGGGCCTTATGTACTCTTAAAGGTTGTTTTAATATAAAGGGTCTCAAATATTTATAATTTAAGTTATAAAGCATGTATATGACATATTGCACAAACAAACATTTAGTCACTCAATGTTATTAGTTCATATACCATATGAATCCGAGTTTGAATCATTAATAAGTTTGAAAAATTATTTGTGGTTGACGAGTTTGCGCATAACTAAGTATTAAGCTAAGACACCGGTTGTATTAACAAAAATGGTTTACAAAATACGTTTAAGTAGCCATAAACAAATGTTTTAAAAGTTATGTTTTGAATACCATACTTGTTGAAAATTAACTTACTTAGATGACTTATGCTGAATAAACTACAAACTATATTGTGTATAAAAATAGTAAATGAACAAAATTGTTCAAGACTGACTTCTAGGTATACCCAACAAACCTTTTGATGATCACATGTTGTAACTTGTAAATCCTTAAAAAGTTCCATACATAGTACCCATATAGTTAAATTCAAAAGAGGTCACACACATACATAAATCATTCTTGTTATGATCCTATACCAAATTCGTCATTCACCTAGAAATCTTTTTAGATGCAAATAAAAGCCACTAAAAGTGGTAAGAATTAAAAAAAGGAAGTTAATTTCATATAACCTAATTACATTGATTTGTTTAAAAACTATAAACACACACCCATTTAATCTTACTTCTAAATCTGCACAACGGAACTCGAACCCTTCAATCTTACATATACACACACTTCAATATCACCAGGCTATGAATACTTTGGTATGTAAACTTACCGATATGGTAAAAATACATGACATAATCACCAGGTTAGATTATGTTGCTGGTCAAACTCATACACAATAAATTTAAAATACTGAAAACTACTTTTAAAAATAAAAAAAGTTATAATCTTTTTACCAATCTATCTACGAGCGTTTACTCAAAGACACAAATCAACTATCAAAACCACCAACTTAACGTGGATTATGTTACATATTTAGAATTGACATCAGAGATTTAAACAAAAGCATCGCGAGCTACTCGATATATGCTTGCAAAATAACTCGGATTGAGCTTAAAGATAGCAAACTCAAGCTGGCTCGTGAGCTTGAGCTTAGGCTCTGTCTAGCTCGTTAACACGCAACCTTTTTTATTTAATTATTAAGCGGGACTCTTAGAGACTTGGCTAACATCCAACACCCCTTCAACAACTAATTACAAACCGAAGGTACCCGTCAAACATCCATTATCACAGGCTGCGTTATCACCTACGTACCCGTCTAACCATTTGTCTACCTCTCACCTCTCCAAACACCACATTTTACATTCAACCCCCTCCCCCCTCTCCTCATCTTTCTTCGATTACTATAACCCACTTAACATGGTTTCAACGGATACGCACTTAGCTGGCGGTGGTGTACCCGCTCCTGCAAAGGGATACCTGAAAACGCCTCTACCGCCCTTATGAAAAGTGAACCCCATTTAGAGATAAGTGGTGACATAAATAACTTGTTAAAACACTTGAGGGGGATTCAAGTAAAATAATATTCAAAAAAAGTGAAACAATGGTGGGCCATTAAAAAACCCCTGTTAAAGATTCTCTTAGATTAGATAGTGATTAAGACAGTCCAAATAGAGACATAAATCTCATTAGGGTTTACTAAATACATTATTATTATTATTATTATTATTATTATTTTCTTATCGTGCCTTTGGACGGGGTGAGTCAACTGGGTTTTACTGGGATTGTCAAACGAAACTCGGATGCCAGCGTGGATCCTGATCATGTCAATATAGTTAGCCTGAGTGAGGTGGTGAGGCGCAGTGTGTTCGCGCAGTGAGATAACTTAACGAGACGATAGAAAAAAAAATATTATTGTTATTATTATTATTATTATTATTTGTGTGTGTATAATATAATGAATCTACAATTTTAAATACAGTTTCTGAGTAGTGAAAATGAAAGCACTACCATTAAATTCGGTAAAGCAAAAGCACATAAAGTTTCAATTTCAACTTCATACGCACTTGCAAACCCTAATTTCTTCTTCAATCACTTGATTTCATACTATAGTTCATCAATTTTGCTTTAGTTTGTTCAATTATTTGATTCTCAGCTTCAATTTTGATGAATTTGAAGCTGCAAAAAACCCTAATTTCTCTGTTTTTGGATCGAATTGAACCTCTTTAATCGATTAATTTCGTACTCCAGCTCATCAATTTTGTTGTAATCACTTCAATTGTTTGATTCTGAGCTTCAATTTTGATGAATTTGAAGCTGCAAAAAACCCCTTATTTCCTCTGTTTTGATGATTTTGATGAAATTGAACCTCTTTAATCGGTTGAATTCATACTCTACATCTTCAATCTTATCATAATATGTTCAATTGATTGTTTTAGTTCTTAAATTTTGATCAATTTGAAGTTTAATGTCAGTTGCTAAAAAACCCTAATTTCATCTTTTTGGATCAAATTGAACCTCTTTAACCGGTTAATTTCATACTCCAGTTCATCAATTTCATCACAATCAGTTCAATTGATTGATTCCGTACTTCAATTTTGATGAATTTGAAACTCAGTGTGAGTTCTTCGTGTTCGAATCACAAATCTTTACGTCAATTGAAGCAATTTGAGTTTCAGAGCTTCAAATATTATTGTATGTGTGTATATAACATTTATATGATTTAAAGGAGACTTTTTTGTTCCTTAAATCATTTTTTTATTATTAGTTTATTGACATAGGAAATTAATAATAAATATAGGATATTATTATTATTATTATTGTTATTATTATATAACAAGAACTTGATGATAAAGTTTGCAACTTTAATTTATTGGGGAACAAGTGATACAAATTCTATATCTGGTGAAGTCAACATGGATAATGTTGGTCAACTTATATGTTGTGAATGTGGTGTGAGAGTTTCGGAGTCTTGCGGTTGTTGTAGATGTCGGAAGTGTAGTCGGTTGTTTTGCGAGAGCTGTGTGCGAGGACACGGTTTGTTTGTTGTTGCTGTTGATGATGATGATGAGTTAAAAAGTGGCGTGAAAGGTTGGCTTGATGTCGGATCGTGCATATTTTGTGGCGGGTTTGAGATTAAACAGAAATTTGGGGGCAAGTTTAGTCATAAGATTCATCCTTGTGATTTACCATCACCAGATTATTCCATGAGCAGGTACTTTTTTTTTTGTGTATATTTGAATCGAATGATTTTGATGCTCGAATTTGTTTCTTTCAAGATTTATTTTTTGTTGATTTTGATATTTTATTATTTGTTTAATTATTTTATGTGTATTTTACTATTATGATTTAAACAAAGTTTCTATCTTTAGATAGTTTGATGATATTTTGGAATATTAATCATGAATATTGTAAAAATACATCATAACTCATTGAAAAGTTGAAAACATATGTAACTCCTGAACTACTTTATGGGATTCTTTGGATAGAGGTGGGCAAATAAACCGGTTAACCGACCCGACCTGAAAATCGAACCGAAACCGAACCGGTTTGAATCCGTAGGTTCAGAACCGGTTTGTAATTTTCTCTACCAAAACCGGTTAACCGAACCGAAACCGATCGTAACCTGGTCAAAAAACCGGTTTCAACCTGAACCGAAACCGATCATAAACCGGTTTTGACTTTTGTTGACCAAACAGAACCGGTTTTGAGTTTTAAACCAGTTTGTGCACCTCTTCTTTAGATTTTTTTTTATTTTTTTTTTATTTTATAATTTGGATTACTTCTTTCATTATATAGAAACATAGATATTACATCAACATAGCAGGTAGGCGGGCAACAAGCTGCGCCGCCACCCCTTTCTGATGTGTATTTAAATTATAGTTTTCTGATTATTTTTTATTCAAATAATTTGATCTGGATATTAAAGTAAGAGTTTTTGTAAGAAAACTGACTATTTAGATAAAACATGTATAGTTTGTTTGACGACTTGATCAACTTATAAACGAATAATTATCTGATTGCCTTATTCTGGTTGATGGCAGGAGTGACGAAGACGAGGGAGAATATTCTTTAAAAAATATCATCAACCCATATAGTCTTGACACCTCGGATGTTGGTTCGAGCCCATCAGACTGCCCATGTAGGGCCCACTTTACTTCCACTAGACTTGGCTATTCTGTACAGCCTATAACCGATGGTCGTATTGACCACAAACCGTTGGTGACTGTTTTAGAAAGCCACCAAATTTGTACCCAAGAACCTGAGCATAAAACCGCTAGTGATGAATCACCAATATTTAGGGACCAATACGAGCCGTTAGATTTTGAAAACAACGGTCTTATTTGGTATCCTCTGCCATTACATGATGAAGAAGAAGAAGCCAGTTTCTTCTCGTATGCTGACGATGATGATGAAATGGGACCCGCGGGTGATGTTTTTTCATCTAGTGATACACTTATGAGTGTTCTTTCAGAAAGTGATAAAAGTTTCGAGCTTAAAAAGCCTTTGGAAAATGTAGTTCAGGGTCATTTCAGGGCTCTTGTATCTCAGCTATTGCAATCTGCATACGTGGCGGCAGATGATTGGCTTGATGTTATTACGTCTTTAGTATGGCAAGCTGCTAACTTTGTGAAACCGGATACTAGCAGAGGTGGCAGCATGGATCCTGGTGATTATGTGAAGATTAAATGTATAGCTTCGGGAAGCCCAAGTGAAAGGTACCGAGTTACTAGGGGTGGCAAATGTGACCCATGGGCTGAATGAGTTGTATCAAAATGTATATAATGAGTCAAACTAAAAAAAGAAAATGATTGAAACGGGTCAAAACGGGTTGAACTTTCTCGAGTTTTTTTTATTTTTTTTTATTTTTTTATGGAACAAGAAAAACGGAGGAAATTTTTATAGTATTTTCACTTTTTTAGATTTTGATTTATATTTCGAGTTATGATTTTTTAATTATTTTTTTTGAAATTTTTAATGAGGGGTTTTTGAAATGGGTTGAGATTTCCAAAACCCATTTTAACCCATTTCAAAAATCCCTCATTAAAAAATACAAAAAAAAATAATTAAAAAGTCATAACTCGAAATATAAATCAAAAACTAAAAATCGAAATATAAATCAAAAACTAAAAAGGTAAAAATACTAAAAAGTTTCCTCCGTTTTTCTCGTTTCATAAAAAAAAGAAAAAAACCCCGAGAAATGTCAACCCGTTTTGACCTGTTTCAGTCATTTTCTTTTTTCAGTTTGACCCATTCTGACCCATTGTATACATTTTAGTACAACCAATTCAACCCAATGGGTCACATTTGCCACCCCTACGAGTTACCGACAAAATAATATTCTTGAAGTTTGATTCCTTCTTCAAATAAACAGATGACGTGACAATTAAACTTTTCTTCTGTTTTTCTTTCTATTCAGCATGTTTGTGAAAGGAGTAGTTTGTACAAAAAATATAAAACACAAGCGCATGACTTCCCAGTACAAGAACCCGAGATTGCTTATATTAGGTGGGGCCCTCGAGTATCAACGGGCTCAATATCAGCTAGCTTCTATGGAGACGTTACTGCAGCAGGTTATTTTACTTATATTCTCTGTATTTTATTGTTAAATCTTTTCAAAGTTTGAAGAAACTAACATTTTCAATAAACTTAAATGTTAAAACAGGAAATTGATCATTTGAAGATGATTGTTTCAAAAATAGAGGCGCGTCATCCAAATGTGCTACTGGTAGAAAAGAGTGTATCTCCATATGCACAAGAGTATCTTTTAGCCAAAGAGATCTCATTGGTTTCAAATGTTAAACGGCCTTTATTGGAGCGTATTGCCAGGTGTACTGGCACTTCTATAACTCCGTCCGTGGATAAGATCACCACCACGCGTTTGGGCCAATGTGAGCTATTTCGACTGGAAAAGTTCACCGAACGCCACGAAGCCGCCACTCAGTCCACCAAGAAACCATCCAAGACATTGATGTTTTTCGATGGCTGTCCCAGACGGTTAGGTTGCACGGTAAAATTTTCAACTCTCCAAATGACCCATTTCACAAAATATTATGGTTATTTATATTTTTAAATTTTTTTTGTAGGTTTTGTTAAAAGGGTCATGCCGGGAAGAACTAAAGAAAGTCAAACATGTTATTCAGTATGCTGTCTTTGCTGCTTATCATTTATCACTAGAGACATCTTTCCTGGCAGATGAGGGTGCTACTTTACCTAAATTGATGATAAAGCCCTCGGAAACCACCGACATCCCCAAACCTGATGACCATGATGTTGCTGTTGATGATATGATGATGAATAGAACTGTCGTATCTACCCCTGCTGTCATAGAAGAAACAACATCATGTGAATCAACCGAAAGAACTGAAGTAACTGACGACTCAAATGAATATTATTCCGCAACGGATAATAATAATCAGAGCATTTTAGTTTCGTTTTCTAACCGGTGTGTGTTAAATGGTAACGTATGTGAAAGATCGAGACTTTTGCGTATAAAGTTCTATGGATGCTTTGATAAACCACTCGGGAGGTACCTCCAAGATGATCTTTTTGATCAGGTAATGTTAATAAAAATAAGTTATATGTTTTAAAACTGTTAATTGCATGTGCCAATTAAAATATTGAACCTTTATCCTTCAAGATCTTGATTAGCGTGCGTGTGTTAACAAAAAGATTGAACCTTTACACTTCAGATTATCGTTTCGATCAAATAAAAGTTAATAGTTTCTTTATTTACCTAAACTGCATCTGTTAACAAAAAAATTTGAACCTTTACGCTTCAAGATTACCGTTTTTTATTAGGTAACAGATAATGCATTTTTTTATTTTATTTGTTTTTTTTTTGCCTAAACTGCACTTATTAACAAAATAGATTGAGCACTTATGTATCAAGATGATCATTATAATTAGGTATATTTAATAATAATGATATCTCTGTCTTTTGTACATTTTTTAATAATAATATTAACTGTTCTATCATTTTACGGTTGAATTTGATTCGGGTTTTTCATTCAGACATCTTCATGTCGATCTTGCAACAAACCAGCTGAAGCCCATGTGATATGCTATACTCACCCACAGGGGAATTTAACAATAAACGTTAAACGGCTTCCATCCCTGAACCTACCCGGGGCGAAAGATGGAAAGATATGGATGTGGCACCGGTGTCTCAGATGTCCACCTGTAAACGGGGTCCCACCCGCGACCCCTAGGGTGGTTATGTCTAATGCTGCATGGGGTCTTTCTTTTGGGAAATTTTTGGAACTTAGTTTTTCAAATCACACAACGGCTAATCGAATCGCGGGCTGCGGTCATTCTCTGCAAAGAGACTGCCTTCGTTTCTACGGGTAAAAGCGTCTTTTAACATTTTATGTACATATGCATGAGTTGGGTAAGGATCCTAAGAGAACCATTTGAAAATTGAGAACTTTGAGAACCATTTTGGACCACTAAAGAAACCTCTAAACAAATATTTAAAAAAATTATAAAACAAAAAAAAAACAAAAATTTTAAAAAAGTAAAAAAACCAAAATTCTTATATTTCATTCCAGTTTCATAAAAAAAAAACTTCGTATTATACACATGTGTATAATTTCATTTAATCTCTAGTACGTAATGTACACATATGTACATTATCATTTACCTTAAATTGTACATGTCATATGTGCATAATAAAAAAACATGTATGTACATATTATACGTATATGTATAATTTAGCTAAACCGGGACGTTTTTTTTATAAAACCGGGATGATAAATAAGAATTTTGGTTTTTTTTACTTTTTTTATTTTTGTGTTTTTTTTGTTTTATGATTTTTTTTTTATTTTGGGTTTTTTGTGGTCCAAAATGGTTCTCAAAGTTCTCAATTTCACGATAGTTCTCACATGATCCCAATCCTGCATGTGTTTATGTATATGTGATTAACTTAACTTGTGTTTGACATATACAGCTTGGGGGATATGGTTGTGTTTTTCCGGTATTCTCCAATCGATATTCTTTCTGTTCGTTTGCCGCCATCTGTACTACAGTTCGGTGGCCACGTTCAACAGGATTGGTTAAAGAAAGAAGTAGTAGAGCTTTTGAGCAAGACAAAAGCGTTGTACAATGAGATATCTGATATATTACATGAGACGGGACATGGGGTTTCAGATACGAATGAGTTAAGTAAACAAATCGAGGAGTTAAAAAAAGATTCAGTCAAAGAAAGAGATGTATACATAGTAAGTAAAACCGATCTTGAAAAAGTAGAGAGATTTAATTTTTATCCTGTTTTTTGTTTATTAATTAATTACCGTTCGTCTCTTGTTTCTTGATATAGGGTCTGCTTAATCCATGTGCTGAAGAATGCAAAACTAAAATCGATATTTTTGAACTTAATCGTTTGAGACATTCTCTCACAATCAGTTTGCATGTTTGGGATCGAAGACTCAAGTCGCTAGATTCTTTCTATAAAAAGAACTCTAATGTTGAGGTCAAACACCAAAGAAGTTATTCGGCAATCGAAGATAATGTTGACCATAGTTACGCAGTCGTTGACCCACAATTTAATCAAGTTGACCAAACGGAAGAAACCGGTGAAAGTCAAATTGAAGGGAATGCATCGTTATTATCTAAAAAAATTTACTCTGCATGGACCGGACTGTTGACCCAACCCGCGAATCCACATTATAGGAGGTTGACTTCCACACCTGCTCGGGTGTATTCCTTTGATTCTGCTATGGCTCTTGAAGAAAGAATGAAGGTTGACGAATCGAGAAATATGGTCGAAGTCAAAGTCAAAGTCAAAGATCTTGTTTGCAACATACACGGGAGTTACTCACAAGTTCTCCCCAATGCAGATCAGAAACTAGAACTCTTATGGAGTTCAAAACCGCTCTTTTCCCAAACGTCTTTTCTCCCTGACGGGGCCCATTTAATTTGTGGTCAAAACGTAGTCGTTGCTGTTTATGAAAACGAGCCGACAGGTATAATATCATACGCCCTTGCTTCCAAAGAATATGGAGACTGGTTCACTGATAAACCGTATCTCAACCGAAACCATTCACTGGCTCCAAAGCTTTCATCTTGGCAGTCTTTTGGCTCTAATAATGATTTCGACAATTCATCATCCTCAAGCGGATTGTTATATCCCGAGCCCAAAAGCTCTCATCATTTAAAAATTCATTTTGAGGACGAATTGGGACCCGGCGGAAAAGTCAAATTCTCGGTCACTTGTTATTTTGCAAAGCAATTTGATGGTCTTAGGAAAAAATGTTGTCTGAGTGAAATCGACTACATGCGTTCTTTGAGCCGATGCAAGAAGTGGGTTGCACAAGGAGGGAAAAGTGGGGCCGAGTTTTCAAAATCTTTAGATGAGCGGTTTTTAGTAAAGGGAGTCACTAAAACCGAGCTAGATTCGTTTGAGGAATTCGCACCACAATATTTCAAATACTTGACCGATTCGCTAAACACCGGCAGCCCAACTTGTCTTGCTAAAATCGTCGGCATTTATCAGGTTGACTTTTTTACTTGACTTTTTTTAGTCATTCGGTGAAGATTCTGTTTTTTTTTTAATGTGAATTTGATGATGTATGTTTATTGATGATAGGTTAATGTGAAGCATTTGAGAGGTGGGAAAGAATCAAAAACGATTGTGATGGTGATGGAGAATTTGTTTTTCAAGAAAAACATCTCTCGGATTTATGATCTAAAAGGGTCTGCAAGATCACGTTATAACTCGGATATTAAAGGGACGATGCTTGATATGAACTTATTGGAAGCCTTGCGTACGAACCCACTCTTTCTCGGAGGCAAAGCTAAGAGAAATCTTGAAAGAGCTGTTTGGAATGACACATCTTTCTTAGCGGTATCATCTTTTTCGCTAGTAATCTTATAAAGTTAGGCCTATATAACTAGTTTTAGTATTCCTTTAAATAATATTAGCATTCTTGAAGTTGGTATGAAACATTTTCGAGTTTTATGCAAATAAAGTTTTTCACGTTATCTCACTTATCCGTGAATCTCATACTAGATCAAGAAATTTCATGTAAAGCATAAAGTTATAACCTTTTTTAGGCTCGTTTATGCAAAACAGCTTAATGCTTTAGTAGTTGTATTACATGCATTGAAAGTTGTACTTTTGATCGATTTAACATGACTCTTGTGCATGTGCAGTCGATTGACGTGATGGATTACTCTTTGTTGGTTGGAGTTGATGAAGAGAGTAAAGAATTGGTTCTAGGGATTATCGATTACATGAGACAGTATACATGGGATAAGCAACTCGAAACATGGGTAAAAGCATCCGGGATTCTCGGTGGGCCCAAGAACACGTCGCCAACAATAATATCTCCGAAACAGTACAAACGAAGGTTTCGAAAGGCCATGACCAGTTATTTTCTTACTGTACCGGATCAATGGTCGTGAAATGTGCGTGTTAGTTTAATTTCGAAGAGCATATTTTCATTAGTAATAAAGAGCGTTAGAAATCACGATTTTAATCCATTTGATTTGTTAATTTGTGTCACATTTACCAAATTATGTCCACGTGACTAGGGTGGGTCGAACATGACATCTCTTGCATAGAGTGGCGCGCGCCTAACTAGTAGGGCTGGATCCTCTAAGCAGGAGTTGGTGAAGCACTACTATTTAAGCATGTTGCTAATCGTAGTGTATATATAAAGATAAGTTTTAAGTTAAAAGTTTCTTTTTAATATTAGTTAGGTTGTTCGGATTAAGGATTAATAATGTTTACTTAAAGTTCATTAACAACCAATGCAGATCTCATATACAATGTGTTCTAAATGAATGCCTGACCCTGTGCTACCACTTATTGTGATTGAAGTGTATTAAGTATGTATAAGTACCCAAAGAACAAAATATATAAAAGATGACATAAAAAAAAGACAAACTAATAAAATCTAAATATTAAAGTAAATCAAACAATGAAAACATAAACATAACAATGCCACAAAGTTTTAAAAATTTTAAAACATAACCTACTGCAAGGTTCGGTTTTTATATCACTGAGAGAGTGAGTAGACTAAGAAGGAAGTGGTATTGACTTTGAGGTTTTGGTGTTTTTTTATAAAAGAATTATATTTTTAAAAGATTAACTAAGAAAAGGCTCTCGAGCTCGATAAGTGAAGCTTGGGCTTGTTTTGTATCGAGCGGATCTCTAGTAGCTCGGCTCGTATACACCATTCCTTAGTCCTAAACACTACACTCTTTTTTAAATCTCCAACACAACCTATTTTTATTATTATTATTACCATTTATATCATATATATTATATTGGCTAAAAACAAATTTACCCTTAATCTTCTTACATATACTGTCTTAAAAGCAAATTTGGTACTAAGGGTATTCAAGAACGAGAAGGTTTCTAGGGTTTTCTCCAGAGAACACAACAAGGTAACCCTTTGATTCTAGTTGTATAATGTAAGGGACCCATTGATGGTTTTGAACGCCTTCTCACGAAAATGGCCATGGGCGGAGGTATCAAAGGTGACGAGGCTCGGAAGGGAGGCTTTCACGGCACGCCAATCAAAAGTTCTCAGACCTACATGATAACACCCTACAGGATAAGTCTGGAACCGAAGCTTAATCTTTTTCAAGGTGCTGTTGGTGAAAAACGACGGAGGTAACTCTAGCGAGATAGCCGCAATATCTAACTCGGTATGCATCGGGATAATGGAGCTTCGATCACTCGCAAGGGTGGACCCAAGATGTGATTGCTTAAACGGAGATGGAAGCCCTCTAGACGGACGTCCCCGAGAGCTCTCATAAGGTGGTCATAAGTTGAGCATATCAGTTACACATTATAAATAGATGTTTCTCTATATATTAATATAGTTAAATTTAAATTGGGGCCTTATTTTTTCGGGGGCCTCAAGCCCTAGTTTCGCCCAACACTATTGTTGGGCCGGCCCTGATATTGCTGATGCATTTGTTTTCCATCCTGAAAGAAAGAAAGAAAGAAAGAAAGATATTATTATCAACCTGAAATACTAACTATAGTAATTAATATTATTATCAAGAAATATATAATAATAATAATAATAATAATAATAATACAGGTTTAGACAACTAAGATTAAAATTGACAAAAATCACATAAACAAAACAACAACAATTATTATTATTATTATTAGCTAAATCACAAACCCTAAACTATCTGGTCAAAAAATCGAAACTTGAAAGCGGTGGTTTCTTTTCTTGATCGGTTGAAAATTACAATATTCTACAACTGTACCTAATCAGTTCTATTCAAGAAGTGCCAATAAATATATAATAATAATAATACTCCGTCCCATTTTAAATGTCATGGAACCCAAAACACACAAATTAAGAAATGTTTGATCATTTTATTTTATGATCTGTAAAATGACAATAATGTCCTTTAATTTATTATGGCTAAAAACCATAGCTTTTAAAATGAAACATCTAGTATATGTAATTGTAAGGGCACAATTGAAAATTGAATTTATATGTATAAAAATGACATTTAAATTGGGACGACCATAAATGAAAAAATGGACATTTAAAATGGGACGGAAGGAAGAATAATAATACAACTTTAGAAAACTATATACGATTAAAATTGATAAAGATCACATAAACAAAACAACAATTTTAATTGGTTCTATTAAAATCGAAACTTGAAAGCGGTGGTTTCTTGATTGGTTGAAAATTACAATCTACGTACGGTTCCAAAGAAACTACAACTACTGTATAGTCGGTTCAATTCAAGAAGTGCCAAGAAATCGAAAGGCAATTACAAGTTCAGATGAAGAAGAATGCTTGATTACAATGACAAGCAAGTTTAAACAAATCGATCAATGAAGAATGGTGCATGCGTACCTGAGAAAGAACTGGGTAAAAGACGACGACGACGACGATGATAATGATGATGATGAATAATGAGTAAAAGATGATAAATGAATGATGAAACTTTTGATTACGACAGAAGCCTTTATATACACTTTGGTTTAAAGGATTGAAAACCTAAAATAGGAAATTAGCCGTTAGCAAGCGGGGGAATGCGAATGAACTTATTCATTCCTAAAATAAACTCATTCACTATTATTATTATTATTATTATTATTATTATTATTATTATTATTACTCTTGACTTCAAAATAACCTAGTAAATAACAATATACCTTCTCAGTTAGTTTGGTAAAAATGTTTAATAAAAAAAAATTAAAAAATATATGGGTAACAATTATGTTACCAAGTGGAGTAAATGGTTCGGGCTGGCTTGATGGTTCGGGTCGATTCAACAATTTGGGTTGTTTTGACTGTTCAGATCAGTTAAGGTTTACTACATAACAAAAATATGGTAGAATAACAAAAAACAAAATCGTCATTAGATATTATATAAAACACATAATATCTCTTAGTATTCGTAACTACTTGGCTTCGCAACGTGTTTAGGTGTAGACTTTTACCGGCTAAAATGTTGATTTTTTGTTATTAAGCCGGTACCGATTATTAATTAAAAAATGAAAAGGATCACAGTTTACTTGGCATATCATAAACTTGCCGGAGAATTTCACCAGAAACTTCGTCGGACCACCACCGGACGGTTAATGAAACATGGCCGGTGGTGGTCGGATTTCTTTCTTAGAGAGAGAAAGTGAGAAAGAGTTGGAGAAGAGAGAGAGAGAGATGAAATGAATGAAAAAATGATGAAGGTTATTAATTTATATAGAAGTGAGATGCGGGATTTAATTGGTGAAGAGTGGATGTAGGGCATGGCTTCGATTAGTGGTTTTGTAAAATGGTGGGTGGTGTGATCCGTCATAAATATTTTGAAAGATCTAAATACCGGGTATTATCGCGTGTTGTTTTTAAAGAATCGTTATGTGTTTAGGTGTTTTCATGCATAATAATTATAAAATAATATTATTTTTTTCAACTGTTAATAATTATAGTGGGTGTTGGACAACTAAATTTAATTTAAAAGTTGGTGTAGACACGCATTGTATACAAATTTCAAAAGGAATGAAAAGAAAACTAATAAGAAATGTCATACATATAATATCCCCCGTGTTTTCCCCGAAGACCACGGGGCCCTCGTTTATAATAACTCTTGGCATGTTCCTCCGGTTTTCAAGTGGATCCAAAAGGTATAGTTTTGTTTATGGCATGTAGAGGTGCCAAAATGAAGCGGACGTATTATATGCGTATTATTTTTGTATGGTGCTGCAAACGAGCCGAGTCAAGCTGAGCCAGCTCGTTTATTTTAACGAGCTCAAAATGTGGGCATGGGCAAGCCCGGCTCCGAGAAAGCAAAAATAAATTTGGGCCGAAGGCAAAAAAAATTTGGGCCTTAATTAAAAAGGAGCATTTTGCTGGTTTAAATAATTAATTTTTTATATAGGTTTACTCGGTTATAATTTGGGTGTGTAAAAAAAATTTTTGTATTTAAAAATAGGATAAACATGTCTCAAATGAAACTTGAACACGTAACCTGACCAAGCTAGTGGTCATGTAATTAAGTTTAAACATTAAATATATATATTGTTTTGAACAAAAATAAATATAATTTTTTTTTAAAAAAAAATTCGGGCCTAACGGGGTGTCGGGCCTGTGGCCGTCGACCACCCTGCCACCCCTATGGGCCGGCCCTGGGCATGGGTTTGGCTCGTTTGTAAACAAGCCGAGCCTGAGCTGGTTTGCGAGCCAACTTGTTTATCTAAAAAATAATAATTTTTATTATTTTTTACACATCTATATACATAAAAATAAAAATTTATATTCTTCAAAAAGGGGTAGCGACGCAGCTTGTTGCCAGCTTGCCTTCTGTTTTGATGTAATCACTACTTTTCAGATATGATTATTACGAAATTGTTACCTTAATCTTAACTCGTAACAACGATAAGGAATTGAAAAACCAAGGGCAATGATCCTCGTCTATATTTTTTTAGAAACCGAGCCGGCTCGGCTCGTTTAGGTAAGGGCTTTTTTGAGCCCAGTTTTTTTTTAACGAGCCACAAGCCGTGAACTTTTGAAACAACACTATTTTTGTATGGTCTATTACTAGGCTGGAAATATTGAAGACGGTGAAATGAAGCGGACATTTAATATGGGGATCGTGATGGTTCTCGTTGCTAGCAAAGAGGCCGCCGAAAGGATACTCAGTGAAGGCGAGACCGCATACCATATAGGTGAAGTCATAAGTGGTGATGGTGTAACTTATCAGTAATCAGCATTTTTTTTAATAAGTTGGTTATCATGATCCCAACACTTTAGGTACAAGTTTTACTAACATTAAACTTGTGTTTGGAAGTTTTTATTATAAGTTTTGTGACTTAAAAAAGTTGTACTTTGTATGTGTATTTAGCTGCTAAACCTAGCAGATTACTTTCATCTTTTTAAAGGTGAATCTGTACTAAAATTGGCATAAACAATTTAAGTTAAAACTTGTGATGAATAAAATAGTTTTATTTGTATTTTTCTTGATTAAAAAAGTAAATAACAGACTACCTTTAAAAAAAATAATTTTTAACAAATATTTAAAAAAAATAATTTTTAACAAATATTTGAAAGATCGTGTAATAACGCATCTTATCAAAACTCTTTAGCATATTAAAAGATGACATATTAAAAGGTTATTTCGTAATGTTTAAGAGTGTGTTGGCTAACTTATGGTTAGGTATCAGGATTTGGTATGAGTACATGATATTTTACTGATATATTCTGTATGGTATTTGATACCAACTTTTTCAGCAATTTGTTATTGGTATTTTCTGTACAAGTACTCTTGAGATGAACTTTTGTAACAACCACAGGTACCGTACCGATATATTCTGTACGATATTTGTAACTAACTTTTCCAGCAATTTGTTATCGGTATTTTTGGTAATAGTACTCTTGAGATGAACTTTTGTAACAACCACATGTACCGTACCAATATATTCTCCATGATATTTGGTACCAACTTTTTCAGCAATTTGTTATTGGTATTTTCTGTACCAGTACTTTTGAGATAAACTTTTGTAACAACCACATGTACCGTACCAATATATTCTGTATGATATTTGGTACCAACTTTTTTAGCAATTTGTTATTGGTATTTTTGGTACGAGTACTCTTGAGATGAACTTTTGTAACAACCACAAGTACCGTACAAATATATTCTGCATGATATTTGGTACCAACTTTTTCATCAATTTGTTATTGGTATTTTCGTTATTAGTACCTTTGAGATGAACTTTTGTAACAACCACAGATACCGTACCGTACCGATATATTATGTATGATATTTGGTACCAATTTTTTCACCAATTTGTTATTGGTATTTTCGTTATTAGTACCCTTGAGATGAACTTTTTGTAACGACTACAGGTACCATATCAATTGTTTCGATATATTATTCATTGCCAACAAATTCGGTATTGGTCGGTACCGCAATGTCACTAATACCACCCATCTCATCCCAACTTGAATGTTGATATGTTAATGCACAAGGTACAAGTAATTAATGCATAACAGCACATTACCACACGTGAAATTTTGTTATCATTGAACAAAAGCTTTGCAACGGTACATGAAGAATTCAAAAAAATCCTTAATTTTTTTGGTCATAAATAATCCAAATTTTCCAAAACACAAACATATGATTATATATATATATATACTAGTTTTTATCCCCCGTATTACAGGAGTTGGTTTATATTGTTTGTTCTAATATTTATTTATTTTTTGAATTTATATTTTTTATTGTATTAAAGTTAATAATATACTTATGGTTTGATGATAAATTGTTTCACAAATAAATGAGATGTTATAACCCGGTTTAAAAGCTATATGGTTTTGATGAGACCCAAGACCCGTTTATTTTTTTCTACTATAAAATTGGTTTTTTTAATTATAAATAATATTTATGAAAATTAATAATATACGTATGGTTGATGAGACCCAAGACCCGTTTATTTTTTTTACTATAAAATTGGTTTTTTTAATTTAAATAATATATATATCTTTTTTAAAATAAATAAGATATTAATTTTTAGTGTATCCTATTTTATAGGATTTTTACATCATTAATTTGGTGAGAATAATTTTTTATTTAATGAGATGTTATAACCCGTTTAAGGAATATATGGGTTTGGTAAGATCCATACCCATGAATTCGGGTCAAATGCATGAGAAGCCTCCATTTAAAAATCAAGCAAATCTGGTGACTCCAAAAAAAGGGGGAGCGACCATATCGCGACACCTAGGATTTTTGGATCTTCGTTTATATATTATATATATATATATATATATATATATATATATATATATATATATGAACGACAAATTTTATTAAAAACAAAAAAGCTAGCAAGGAGCTAGACGTCAAAGACATATTATACTATGTGTGATGGGCTTGGTTGAAAAAAAGTGTTGCCTTGTAGGCAACACGTAAACACTTTTTTTCACTCATAAATACAAAGAACAACGAACTAGTATGGAAAATTACACAAATCCTTTCAACTCAAGGCTTTAAATGCATCCAAAAATCGAACCCACACTTTAGAATTGAGAGATGGCTTCATTCATCGCATTTCAAGTATACCAACACGTCATCATATTGATATATGATTATCTTACTACTACAACTTCAAACAACATAATCACATCTAAACACTATATCATGTAAATTTGTAGAGGTGCCATCTTGAATGGTCCAAAGCACAATACGTTAAGTCCAGTCCATTATTATTATTCGTTCCATTACAAGTAGCTCGTGTATTATTTATTGGTTGTACAAGGCCACGTCTTGTGATTTCTTTTCTTAAGTACGTATGCACGGCCATAAATGATATTAGTTAATAGAAATACAACTTGTGATCAAAGTGACAACACGAATTTGGTTGGTATCGGTGAACATTGTTGCGGTTTGGCACTAAACCCATAATTAGTATTAGTTAACGCATAGAGACTCATAATTTATAATACAAAAAAATAACATTTAAAATTGAAGTTTATTTGGTCTATAAAACCTAGGCTTTCCGGTAGCAAGTCGACGCGATTTAAGTCAGCTTTGTTTATGTTCGTTACAGCGATGGGAATAAAAATTACAAA
Organism: Bidens hawaiensis; assembly: GCF_021521415.1. Classification (NCBI taxonomy): domain Eukaryota; kingdom Viridiplantae; phylum Streptophyta; class Magnoliopsida; order Asterales; family Asteraceae; genus Bidens; species Bidens hawaiensis. Next base: position 142,540 of record NW_027491639.1, read on the forward strand.
TTTAAAGGGAAAAAACTTAATGACGTGGCATTAGTTAGGGCCGTCACGTGAACCAATGACAGTCTTGCGACACTAACCCTTTATTTTTATCTAAAAATAAACATGTGTACTCTACACCAAAATTAGGCCATTTAATTAAACTAAAAAACAAAACATGTGTCATATACACCAAAATTTTAGTCAAAACGTAAATAAAAAATGATAAATTTGTTTATTATCATATTTTTTACATCAATTTTAAAAATAGTATTTTACTAATTTTAATGTATATTCTTAATGGTGAAAATGGAACACCATGCCCCTCCATTCTTCTCTCAACTCTAAATGGTGAGCGGTAAAACGCATACATTGTAACGGCAAGTTGAAACAAATTCAATAATATCAACTGGGTTTGTTATGTAACCGAAAGTAATAAAAATAATAAATTCATCAATATTCAAATACAAACAAATAGCATATTAAAAAATTAACATATTAAAAGGCATGGTAGGTGCCGCAACACCTTTCATGCCTTTTAATATGTTAATTTTTTAATAAAGCTCGACTTGTTTCGAGCCTTTTGTCGATCTGATCTAGAGTAGCGCGTGAGTGAATTGGTCGGAAGAAGTCGTGGAAAAATACTTTTTGAACTCCAATTCCAATTCGATTTGAATACGAACCCTTGTAACCCCAGTTTCATTTCCACTCAATCAAATCGTCACTCTCGATGATCAATCGTGCGCTCTGTTGAAACCCTAATTCCGTATTATCACCACCGATCAATTATGATTTTCACGTTCTCATGTAACAAAACTCTTAACGAAATTGACGATTATTTGTTTGAAACCCTAATTTCAAATTTCAGTTTGTTTATGAAACTTGTTCAGAAATTGTTTGAAGTGTTTGAGACAAACGAAATCCCTAATTTAAAATTCGACTTGCTTATGAAATTTGAAAACCCTAATTTCAAGCTCTAACTTGTTTATGAAATATGCTTAGAAATTAAAGTTTATTTCACACTCCAACTTAATTATAAAATTTGTACTGTTATAAATTTTGAGTTCAAAAGATGTTCATAGTTTATTTGTCGTTGCTTCTTTGTGTGTTGTGTGCATACATTATTATTATTATATATGCGTGTGTGTGATATATATATGGGTTATAACACCATTACACCCTAAAAATAAAAACATACCCTTTACTGACTGGTGACACATGGCACAAATCGCCCATTTTGTAGCCCTCCACTACACATAGCCTTATCAAACTACTTTTAAATCTCTCTCTCTCTCTCTCTATATATATATATGTGTGTGTGTGTGATTAGCATCATATTTTAAATCTCTCTCCCTTTATATATATATATATATATGTATATGTGATTAAGTTTTTTTGTTTAAATCTTTTTATATGCTGACTGATATGATTTTACTTTTTTGTTTTCCCGAAGAATTAGAAAAGGGGTGATGATATTCGTACACCATCTCTCAAAACTCACACAACCTAAATACGATTGTATAGGAGTTATATGATCGTATGTAACCTCACATGATAAAAGTACACTGAGCGTGCAGGCGTACGGAGGTTGACTAGAAGTCATACTATTGTATGACTCCCATATGAGCGTATGAAAAAAGTAAACAAAAATCAGAATTGATTGAGCCATGTGTGTTTAGCCGTTTCGATTTGTGATAGTATATGGATATGGGTGCTAAAGGAAATATGATATAATATTCCATACATACTTACCCTCGTTTTACGCAATATTCCGGACGTGATATAATATTCAGTGTATTATTTGACACGCCACAATATTTGATCTGCACTTAAGTTCAAAACTGATATCTTGATACCTGATTCTTTATGGCACCACATTGTGGAACTAACTGTGGAAACAACTAATAATGGGATTCATCTTCCTACTAGCTTCTTTGGCTGTAAGACATTAACTAAGCTAAAGCCGCGGTTTAAAACTTCCATCATGGATTCGTGGGAGGACGTTACTTGGAACCGAAGTATTTGCCTCCCAAGTTTGAAAGATTTTTATACGCGTGGGCATAATGAGGTTATTGAGAATGTCTTTCGTATCGTTGAAGACTCACCGAGGTTGGAGTCTTTAACCATATCAAATTGTGCTGTAAGTTTTTTACTTTTTCAGTTTAATGTTTTTTTAAACAAAAATCTCAAAAATCTTTTGTTTTTTTCTTTTGTAGGAGGCTATTTGGTAAACTCAAAATCTTAAGTTTGTGGACGATGTTAATGGTGGTTTAACTACTATCTTTCGTTTTTTAGACAGTACCCCATGTTTGAAGCACCTGTCAGTTGAAACAGTACGTATGCTGTTTTTTTGGAAATTATTGAATTATTAATCATTTAATACGGCTAACTATGTTTAACAACAGGTTCTACCATTTTCGTGGCCCGAAATTGCAGCATCAACCCCATTGTGCATTAAAGATAGTGTAAAAAACTATCAGCATCACATATGGTGGTCCAAGGTACTACAATGAGATGAAGTTTGTGCGACATCTTTTGCTTCACGCGACAAGTATGCAGCATTTGGATATTTTGTGCACCGAGTTAATGGGCCCGCTAATTGTTTAGAATCTTCGTGAGCTAGTCGGAAGAATTCGTGGAAAAAACCGGGTAGTTGGTTTAATTGTTAATGGGGATGTCTCCATATTGTGAATTTGGGGGATTTTCATTGAGGTTTAAATACTGAAGTTTTGTTTCTTTTTTTTTTGATATAAATACCGTAATTTGTTTTTTTGCTGTTGGATGGTATACTGTAATTTGTTTTTGTGCTGTTGGATGGTATTCTTCAGTCTGTATTTGGATATAAATACTGCTTTTTAGCACTTAGCTAATAATAGTTGAATAGTTATACATCTCCATACTTCATGAAAAGTTATAATATATTTATATTTTCTTCTTTAAAATAAAGATCATTTTTTACTTTAATGTTCCATATTTAGAAACTATAAGAACCCTTTTACATCCTAAAACCATATAACTCCATTCCCAAAGTGACTGTTGCTTTATCTTAAACACTGTTGGTTTTTGGAATCCATTTCCCCATAAATACAATGAAGTAACGTATATAAAAAACAATCTTTTTACATATTTTTGATACGATTAAAAACCTCTTTTGCAAATTCCTTAATAACTCGTCAGTTTTGATTTGTCATCAAAAAGTGACGGAGCCGACAGGTTTGGGTCAAACTTTGCCCAGGGCAACGGGATTTGATCATGTGGCTCTTTATGATTGGATGTTAAAACCCGTCGGCACGATTACAAATGTGTCGGAGCTATGGTTTTTGCTAGGGACGAAATGGGAATATTTGAAAACCGAGGGACATTATGGAAAATTAACCATTTAAGTCCGCGGAACCCATACTCTGTTCCCAACTCAACTTATTTTCGGCCATATTTTTTATTGTATTGTTTTTCTCTCTCAAAATAAGCAGTTTTTTTTTATGAAAACACCATTATGTTCCCATGAAAGTAATTGGAGTGATGATTGAATATTTTCTTCTATTAAGTTAATTGATATTTAATATTATATTTAATTGCATACGATTTGTGGGTAAACTTAGGATTATTATCTATTTTTCTATATAAAAAAAGGGTAATAATTAAGATGATGTCTAAGACCAAATTTGCCAAAGGTAATAATTAAGATGATGTCTAAGAAACAAAGGAACCAAAACATCACAATAGAATAAGAAGAAACACAAAATTACAACATATGTTGGTGGTTTGATCTAGCACCAAGCCAAAACATGGGTCCTCCTTTATTCTCTTCACGATTAAAATCCAGAGCACGATTAAAATCCAGAGAAAACATTTATGATTAAAAATCATATCGCTTCTACATTTCCAAACACCCAGATATAACAAATTAGAATATTAAAAAAAAAGGCGATGCATCGGCAAATTCGGCCAGTATCATTTTGATTCGTAATGACACTACGAATCATGACTTTAATCCTGAGTTCGAACCTGACAGGGGCGAGAGTTTACGTATTCCATCCGGTGCCACGATTAAAAAATATTTTTTTTGGTAAGGTACGACGGTCGAGGAGTCGACATTTGGACATAACCTCAAACAAGTTAGGTTTACACATGAGATCCTCCCATGTTAAAAAAAAGTTGTAAACACCAAGACAATATTAACACTCGTATAACTTATGGCAATTATTTTTTTTAAAACGACATTCATTCGGTTGGTAAAACTCGCTTGTTACGTTTGCGAGTCGACACAAATTCTGTTTGCATTAGTTAACATTCCATGATGGTACTGGAAATATTTCAATTACACAGCTAACTGAACAAGACCTAGTGAAGAGGAACCCGAACTAACACCTTGAAGAGGTACGCCGCAAAGCCCAGTTGGACCCGCACGACACACCTTGAAGAGGTACGCCTGCGCAAAGACCAGCTGGTTCCGCAGGAACCACCATGCTCAGAGATGAAGACCTTACACGCAGTAAGCCAGCTGTTCCCGCAGGAAAGCCTCCCTTGGTACAGTACCCTACCTGTTCCCGCAGCTGTGGGTACAAGCCAAGAAGGAAGGCTACCCGAACTAACAGTAAGGCTACACGCGTAAGGTACTAACTCATACTTCAGCAATGTCACCTGAGGAAAGAATGAGCAAAGCGGGAATATTCCCGCCCAAAAGAGCCAGTCCGTACGCTTCTAGAAGATCTTTTGTACTATACCTGCCAATGTATGGACAAAATAGACAAGATCTGACCAAATCAGCCCATGAACCAATCACAGGGTGACAGCTCACCGACAATAGTACGAGGAGGAGCACGCTCCAGTACAAAATGTCACTATCAGCCGCTGCCTACCCACCAACTCCCATCGTGGCACGTACGTAGCCCGTAGTTGGTGGAAAAGGAATATTATATACAGCTGGCCGTACCTACTTGGAAACTTACCTTCGGCTATAAATACTCCAACACCTTGGAACGGTAGGATTATCTGATCTTCTCCCTAGCTATTTCTCTCAATATACACTTATATTCAGAGCAATCTAGTCTGATTCTCACGCCGGAGGGTGGTCACAAGGAGGAACCCCCCCTTCTCAGTGACGAGCTCACGGTGTCTGTTTTGCAGGTCGAGAAGAATAACCATCTTTGCCGTACCTAACCCTCGTGGGAAGCATCTACTTAACCCTAAGATTATCCGTAATCTGTCGGGGTCATTTAGTGTTTCTTCATTGGCGCCATCCGTGCATTAAGCTAGAACTAATTCTCTTTCTCAGTTTTTTCAAACTTCTGGAAAGATGGTTAAGGTTACTCCGATGCCAAGGCCACCAAGTGACCAAGAAACTCCGGTAACCACAACCCCAGCTACTGGGGGGAACACCGGTGAATACACTATTTTTACGAACACTACCCCGGTTACCCAAGCTGGGGCAAGTGCAGTAAACAACCCTCCCCTAGGATTCACTGATACCCAGGTAGAGAAGCAACAGACGAGGCTTCCCCGCCAAACACTGGATCAAGTTAAAGCTTGGGCGGAAGCACGTCAGAAAGAATTCCAAGCTGAGTTGGATGAACGTTTACGTTCACTCCAACAGGCTAATGAAGAATTCGGAAGCACTCGACAACAGCTCAACATGAGCAATGATTGCGAGTATTCGGATGATGAGTGGGAAGAATCTGACAGTGACTCAAACCCTCGTCATAAGGCGAAAGGGAAGCGTAAAGAAGCAGACTTCCGCTCGAAAAGAAGTTTTGGAGAAACTTTCAAGCCAAAGAGCGCGGGGGGAAACCCACGCGACTTCTCCAAAACTTTCAGACCGACTGTTGCAAACGCGGGAACGTCTAAGTTTGCAAGAGACATTGCGGAAGCAATCGCTCCAAAGAGTGCCAAATAGATGTCCCACATAGGCACTTACGATGGCGTATCTGACCCGGACGATCACTTGAACAGATTTATAGCGGGGGCAACCGTCAGTAATTGGACAGAACCCACATGGTGCTACATGTTCCAGATGACGCTCGTCGGGGCAGCCAGAGCGTGGTTTGATCGTCTACCGGTCCACCACATCTATGATTGGGCAGACTTCCAGCACAAGTTCAGCCAGCACTTCAGTCAACAAAGAAAATATACTGAAGAGCAGTGGACGATCCTCAACTGCGTCAGGGAGGAAGACGAATCTTTGCTAGACTTCATCACTCGCTTCAACTCAAAGAAGCTAAGTCTGGGCACCATCAGTGAAGATCTTGTTCGCGCCGCTTTCATCCAGGGCGCTGAGTACCCAGAGCTTATCCGCACGTTGACGGGTAAAGATGGCATTCCATCCACGTGGAATGCCATCATGACGGCAGCTAAACGCTTTGCCGAGACGGAGAAGCAACTGGGTAGAAATCTTCCCCAGAGCACAAATCTCTACACGCAGAAGACCAGAGAAAATAACGTCCATACCGCCCGACAAAATAAGAAGAGGAAGCTTGGTATTTGGCAGTCAAGGATAAACTTTGACACCTCATCCAGCTCTCGCCCTCTCTTAGGCGGAAGGGACAACACGCACTCATCAAACAGGAATCCCAGATGGACGCCGCTCACCAAAAGCGTCACCGAGATATTTGCCACCGAGAAACTCCCATGGCCAAAGGCTCCAATAATCCGACAACGTCATAACGCTGATCAGAGCAAATCCTGTGACTTCCACGGGACCAAAGGCCACACCACTGAGGAATGCACATCTTTGAAGGATATCGTCGAAACATTCGTCAAAGATGGGAAACTCACACACCTCGTGGCGTCAATCAAGAACGGAGGGAGGAACGACAATCGGTACAAGGGCAATGGACGAAAGCCCGTCGACATCAGCATCCACATGGTTTATGGCAACGTCAGAGGAAGAAAACGACGAACGACAGAGCCAAGTGCGTGGAAGGAAGCTGAAGTGCGCTTCCCGCGTGTGCCAGGAGGGCCCAACAAAGAAGGCCCCATAGTGATTAAAAGCCAGCTGGGGCACTACATCACTTCCCGCACTCTAGCTGATAACGGCGCTTCGTCAACGGTCATGTATAGGCAGTTCTTCAACAAGCTAGACGACGAAGACAAAGAACGCCTAGAAACGGTCTACGCCTCAATGGAAGGGTTCGATGGCAGCACAAACACCCCCTTGGGTATCCTATCTTTCCCCGTCACTCTCACGGACGGGAAGCACTCCCGCACAGAAGACGTGGACTTCGTCGTAATGAGGAAGCCACACCACACATACGACATTCTCTTCGGGAGAGATGGGATGGCAAGATTTAATGCCGTGGTGTCTTCGGTCCATGGCATGATGGGATGGCCAACAGCTGAGAGTGTCGCGATGATCACGGGTATTCCCCAGGTATGTATCGCATCTGTCTCATCTAAACCCAAACCAAAGATGGCTAAACCAACCATTACCGAGCCAGAAGAACGGGCCTTCAATGGCAAATACCCTGACCAGGCTGTTACCATTGGCCCAACAATCATTGATACCACACGCACCTTACTCAAACGCTTATTGCAAAAAAATGCTGACATCTTTGCGCGGACACCAGCTGACATGACTGGTGTACCCCGAAGTAAGGCGGAGCATAAGCTCAAATGTAACCCAGCTTTTCCGCCAGTCATACAAAGGCGTCACGTAATGGGTGCGGAACAGGCTAACGCGTGTAGAACCCAAGTCAAGGAACTCCTTGACGCAGACATCGTACGCGTTTGTAAATATCAAACATGGGTTGTAAATCCCGTCATGGTACCGAAATCCAACAAACACATGCCCCAAGGATTGTTACCCGTTACCCGAAATTGACCTTAAGGTAGATTCGTTGGCACCGTTTCGCCTTAAATGCTTCCTTGATGCGTATAAAGGATACCATCAAATCCATATGGCCGTTGACGATCAGGACAAACCCGCATTTCGGACGCTCGATGTCACATTTTGTTATCAAATGATGCCATTCGGACTTAAGAATGCCGGGTCCACATACCAACGCCTGATGGACAAAGAGTTCCATGCCCAAATCGGGAGGAACTTGGAAGTTTATATGGATGACTTGGTCATCAAAAGCCTTGAGCCAAAAGCGATGTTGAAAGACATCGAAGAAACTTTCAACACGCTCAGACGGATAAACATGAAGCTCAACCCGAGCAAGTGTTCTTTTGGAATGGAAGAAGGGAAGTTCTTGGGAGTCTTCGTTACTAAAGATGGCTTCAGAGCGAACCCTGAAAAGGTCGAAGCCATTATGAAAATAGAATCACCTACTACCATCAAACAGGCTCAGACACTGAATGGACAACTAGTCGCACTTAACCGCTTTTTGGAAAACCATGCGGATAGGTCGTTCCCATTCGTGTCAACATTGAGAAATTGCTTGAAGAAAACGCACTTCCGCTGGACACCAGAAGCGGAAGCAGCTTTTCAGGAGATTCGGTCACACTTGATTGAACTCCCAACGCTCACAGCACCAGAAGCGGGGGAGGAATTACTTCTCTACCTCTCCGCCACGGACAGAGCAACCGGGGCAGTCTTACTAGTAGAACGAAAAGGCATCCAGATGCCCATCTACTATGTAAGCCGCGTCTTAACGGATGTGGAAACCCGGTACTCTACCCTGGAAAAATTAGTCTTAGCGCTTGTACAGGCTTCACGCAGGCTAAGACGATATTTCCAAGGACACCCAATCACCATTCTCACCAACTTCAAACTTGCAAACGTTCTAGGCAAACCCGAGTTATCAATTGAATTGGGAGAATACGCGATAAAGTACAAGCCAAGACCGGCTATAAAAGGCCAGGTCTTGGCCGACTTTATTGCAGAAGTCCCCGCTTCGCGGAAAAAAGAGTGCCAGGAAGAGGCTCAACCCTCTCCAGCACAGGACATTGATGATGTCTGGCGACTCTATACTGATGGAGCAGCCAACAACGAGGGTTCAGGCGCAGGGTTGAAACTAACTAACCCAGCAGGCCAAGAGTAAACTTACGCTATTCGGCTGGATTTCCCAAGTACGAATAACGAAGCGGAGTATGAAGCATTCTTGGCCGGATTAAGAATTGCGCGTAAGATGGGGGTGAAAAACTTGAAAGCCCACGTGGATTCCATGTTAGTAGCCAACCAGATAAACGGGACGTACACGGCCGTGAACGACACAATGGCCCTGTACCTCGCACAAGCAAAAACCCTTATACGCGATTTTAACGATTGCAAAGTTATGCACATCAAGCGAAGCGAAAGCAAATCTGCGGATGCGTTAAGCAAGCTTGCATCGTTAGCCTTCACCCACTTGGGAAAGGACATCCGCGTTGAACTTCTTGGGGCACCATCAGTTCCGCACAAGGAAATCTGGTCATCCAAACCGACACGGAAACATGGATGACACCAATCATAAATTACCTTGCAGCGGGTATACTACCAGAGTCGAAGAAACATGCAAGAAAGATACGCTGTAAATCACTGAACTATCAACTTGTTGATGACATACTTTACAGGCGTAACTTTCTTGGCCCACTCCTCAGATGCGTGGACGACCAAGATGCCGACTACCTCCTAAGGGAAGTACACGAAGGCATCTGTGGAGTACACGCAGATCCACGCGCAGTTGTAGCTAAGCTAAACAACGCGGGATACTTTTGGCCGGGGATGCACACGGATGCGCTGGCCTACATCAGAAAATGTAGATCCTGTCAGCTCTACGCACCCAACACGCATCGCCCGAAGAACGAACTTGTTCCAGTCACTTCTTCATGGCCATTTTAGAAGTGGGCCATCGATGTGACTGGCCCATTTCCCACAGCAGCAGGGAACGTTCAGTTCCTAGTGGTAGCCATCGACTACTTCACCAAGTGGATAGAAGCAAAACCCTTAGCCCAAACAACCGCAAAACATATCAAAAAATTTATTTGGGAATTTATTATTTGTCGTTTTGGACTTTCACAGAATTTGGTGAGCGATAACGACACCAACTTTGCTGACCAGAAGCTACAAAAGTGGCTGAAAGAACTTCAAATCACCCACACCTTTACCTCAGTGGCACACCCGCAGGGTAATGGTGAGGTGGAAAGAGCAAACAAGAGAATCGTCGACGGCATAAAGAAAAGACTCTTGGAACATAGATCCGGCTGGGTGGACGAAGTTCCACATGTCCTTTGGGCGAACAGAACGCTAAAAAAGGCAAGCACGGGCGAAACCCCGTTCAGCCTCACCTATGGCATTGAAGCCATGGTCCCGGTCGAAATTGGTCTACCCTCACCAAGAGTCATAACTCAACCAGAAGACAATGATGCGGAAAGACGGTTAGACCTTATGCTGACCGAAGAACGCAGAAACTTAGCCGCAGCGCGTGAAGAGAACTACAAGCGACAAATGCAAAAGTACTACAACACGCGGGTAAAACTCTGCAACTTCAATGTCGGAGACTACATACTGCGTAACAACGAGGCTTCGAACCAAGAACGCCCAGGAAAGCTGGCCCCGGTCTGTGAAGGGCCATACATCATTAAAGAAGTTTTGGGAAAGGGCGCATACCGGCTCGAAAGGCTCGATGGCACCCCCATCCCAAGAACATGGAATGGAGCTCAATTACGCAAATGTTACATGTAGATCAATTCCAAACTTGTAAAGAAAAGGCCTAGAGCCACTTCTAATGGAAATGATTCTCCTTTCACATTGTGTTGATAGCCTTACCTTTATACTTATGAACTGACCACACTGATATGCCGGTATTCACCGCATAAATAAGTGTGGGAAGAAGTAAGTCGTTGCGTGTGGAAAGCGGCACAACCCGCATAAACACAAAAACAGTAAATATTTCTAAGAGGAAGATGAGGAAAACCTTCACGCAGGTCAGATATAGGTAAAGTTTGGTCATCCTACTAAGTGAAAGTGACGGTTCTACCCGCACAATCATGATAGAGGAAACAGAACAGTAACCTATTATCCAACACGCGTCGAAAGGTTAACTTATTCAAAACACTTAGAAAATTGCTAAGTTAAACTAAAATATGCATGAGCAATTCATATAATGTTTACAAGGCAAGGTGTTAACAAAATATTTATATTTACAATAAAAATTCAAACATTACAAGAATGGCTAGTGATGTGTTGAATAACACACTTATATTTCTTTACAATTTTATAATGTTTTAATGATTTAATATCAAATTTATGTAAGTTTAGGGGGTTAAGTGCAAAGTTTTACAAAGTTGAAATGTTTTGTGTAGGTTATGGAAAGATGTGGAAAAAAAGGCAAGAAAAAGAGAACTTGGAGGGTTTAAGTGTCAAAGTTTCAAAGTTTAATCAAGGCCCGACCCAAGCCCACAAGTTAGGAGCCTTGTATAATATTATATTAAGTTAAAATAATCAATAACCAGCCATTATCCATTAATCCCGAAATCACACAAAACCTAACCTAAACCCTAGAGTTCCGATCGGAACTTCTGCCGCCGGCAAAAGAAGAAGAAAAAAAGGAAGAAGCAGGACGGCTGAGGGCTGTTGGCGGCTGGAGAAGGAAGAGGTGATCTTGGGCAGCAGCTAGGGGCTTCAAACAAGCAAAGATCTCAGCCATACTTCATAGTAAAACATCTATAAACTTTACTTTTTGTTCAAGAACCCTAACTTTGTTAATTTGATCTTTTGATTTGAATTGTTTTGCAATTGATTGATTGTTTGTCTTATAATTGATTGTGTTTGGATCTTGAATGAGTTTTATAATGTTTATGATGATGTTTATGGTGTTTTTCTTGAGTATGCATGGCTGTCCAAAAGTAATGAGTAGCTAAACTTGTTTGTTCTACCTAGGATAGATGATTGTTGAATAGTTTTGACTTGTTTAATGGATTGTTAATGTTCAAGACTTAAATTATTGATGTAAAGTTTAACTAAACCATAAATTAGATTGTGTGTGATGGCTGTGTTTTACTTGTTATTACTAATAATCCTCTTGCATTAGTTAATTGAATCGGTTTTGATTAATTGATTGCTTGTTAAACTCTTTACTTGGTGTTTTGGGTTTATTTGCGGGAAGTACAACCGTAGGGATAAGTGGGTAATATAATCATCTAAAATCAGTTAAAATACACCTTCTTTGAGACCGAGAGGTGATAAGAAGTAATATTGTCTCGTTGCTTTTACTTGTTAGAATTAAGACCGTGCGAGAGCGGGTTTTTCTCTTGTCAAGTTTGAGTGTTTATGTGCAATTAGTTGGTTTAATTTGGGTTAAGTTAAATTGTTCCTCTATCCTTGGTTGCGTAGTATTAGTTTCCATTAGGCTAGTGTGTCGGTGAGACCGAGAGGTGAGTCGGTATTTGAACACGTTAATAATTGTTTTCCCGGTTTATTCTTTAAAATCAACTAAAATAAGTTAGAGATTGTTAGAGAGACTGAGAGGTAATTTGACTTTCTTAAACAAGTTTTAGTTGTGTCATCTTTAATAACCGGTGTCTTGAATATTTTCAATCCGTTGTCTTGTTATTTCTATCAACATGATTCATTCCTAGGTAGACGTTTTTATCACTGCAGTCAAAGTTTTCAAAGAATTTTGTTAAAAGTTTTCGTTTAATTAAGTTAAGTAGTTTAATCAATTTTAAATATTAAAAATCATTTAAATATTATTTTGGTGAGTCTTAGTTAGAGTTTAGTAATTAAAAACGTTTTCACGTGTCTTCGAGTTCGATATCCGGACTTTCCTTATCTGTGCTATACGCGATCGGTACACTTGCCGTTTGTGTGAACACGAATAGATTGTTTGGTTTTTAAAGCTTAGTTGCGACTTGAGTTTTATTTATATATATATATTCGCACATCAGCTAGGTAATTACCCGCCTACAAAAATACAAATCTATCCTAACGGTTGGAAGGGATCTCAAGGTTCGAGCTTCAGGACCACTCCCTCCAAACCCACTCGAACCCACACCATCAGTTGTCTGCGGCGGTTTGAGGAAAGCCTTGAGAACAGCTAGCCCGTCATTAGCAGCTGCAATTTCGTTCACCTTCTCCACAACCGGATGCGGGAAGGCAGCATACTGGTTCACAGCTTGGTCGTAGGCAGCTTCAGTGTCTACATCGTGTAAAGGAAAGTTGGAAGGCGGGATGCCCTTCTCTGAAAATCCTAGACCAAGCAGGAAACCAGCTTTCTCCCCATCCTCATGAGAAGCGTTGAGGGCTGCACTCATGGCATCGTCATAAGATGTGTTCGCGAAAATCCGATGCACAACCTACAAAAAAAAGTATATATAAAGGAACTTTTCTAAGTATAAAGAAAAGCGTAAAGAAATTATGGAGCTACGCGTACCTGCGGCAACGCTTCTCGTAGAAGCCATTCCTTAGTGATCAGAGCTTCTTGGAGGGTAGCTTGAGCTTGATCGCGGGCGCGTTCGGCTTCATTCTTGTTGAGGTTGGCAAGCAACACATCCTTAGCAGCAGCCTCTTCAACGCCCTTGAGCTTGCGCTCAGTGCGATCAAGCATACCCTTCTAATCCAGGAGCTCTTGGAGCTTCTTGGCATCTTCTAAAGCCAAAGCATCATGAGCCTGCTGAAGCTTCTCTAGTTTGGCTTTGAGCTCTTCGTTCTCAGTGCGCAGAGGCTGAGCAACGGCTTCAGCTTTGGTGGCCCTCTCGGTCGCATTACGCGCAGTTTCCTTGGCCAACCTAAGCTGTTCGTTAACAGCTTGGGTAGCCTTGGAACGGGCCTCATGCCTGGCCTGAATCTCGACCTCAAGGTCCTTGAAGGCCTTCTCCTTCTCCGCGGCGGCGGCAGCAAGCCTCTTGTTCTCCTCCCGCAATGCTCGCGCCTGAGCCACATCCAGGCTACGCGCAGTCTTTAACTTGTCATTTTCACGACAAAGTAGCTCGACGCGCGGCTGCATTCGGGCAAGGAGGATTCGGAGCTCGTTGGACAACCTACCCTCCGGGTAGCTGGCCATTGCCTCCCCCAACGCACCGCTTGGGGCGGCATGGCGCGCCCAGTCGACGCAGTCCGCAGCCGTCCGGAGGGTCGTTCCCCGGCGGATATTTCACCGTGGAGCGTACACCTCATTGGAATCCGAAACTGGAAAAACAAAAAAACAGTTAGGAAAAAAATGACAAAAATGGATAATAGGCCCAAATAACCCCACGCACCTGTAGGGTCGATAACAGGCCGGTAGTCGTCGAACCCGTCACCCGAACCTAAGGGATATCCATCCAAGAGGTCAAGGAGATGGGAAGGAGGCAAAGATTGGCTAGAGGTCCCAACCCCAAACATACCTGAAGAACCGGCCATGGACGAGGTAGTCGTTGACACCGGAGGGGGCATGGTAGAAGCCACTGTGGTAGAGACCATCGGAGGTGAACTCATTGGAGATGAACTCACAACCGTGGTCGCCGCTGCGGATGAGCTTGCAGAAAAAGTCACCGCCGGCCCAGTGAAGGATGTGGTAAAGATAGCACTGACGGCCGGCGGAGATGAAGTCATAACCGGAACAGTTGATTCAACAGTATGAGCAACTGAACCAGCACCGGAAACAGGCGCAGGCGCCTGGGTCATCGCCTCGGATAAGTTGACCAAACCTATCATAGTGGGTCCGGAACTGCTTCCTCCCGCACCGCTCTGGAAAGCGGATACTACCACTCCTGCATAAAGAACGAAACATTAAAAACAATGGTAGAAAGAAATGCGGAAAAGGTACACAAAATATACTTACGGGTTTTCTTAATCTTGAAAGACCTGACGGGCGGAGACGAGCCCGATGGAACTGGCCTCTTCACGCCAGTCATCGCCGTAACGCTTGGTTGCTCGGAGGTGACAGTCGTCTCAACCTCCGAGGCAATGGTCTCACCACCACCAAGGTTCCCCGTCGCCTCCTCGCTTTCAGTCTCGGAATCAGACTGATTTCCCAGGTCGACGACGGAGGTAACCTTCGCCTTGCCCTTCCCGCCAGCAGCCTTCTTCTTCCTCACAAAGAAAGGCCCATCTGCGGATTTCTCATCAGAAGATGACAAAATCAGAGGAATTCCAGCAGAAGTTTGAGCATGAAGAGGACGAGGATTAAAAAACTCCTTACCTGGCCGGGTGGCACTCAAAATTTCGTTTGCTCCAGAATGGGCAACTCGTTCTCATCGAGATCACGAGTACCCAACCGTGCGGGACCATCAGTCTCCCGCGGATGCAGGAGCGATTGTAAGACGTTCCCCTCTAAAATAAAAAAGATAACAATGTTAGAAGAAAAACCCTAAACCAACACAAAAAATGGAGCATACCGTAAGGAATAGAGCTCAAACCGTATTCAAGAACGATGGGTATTTGCGGCGTCCCAGACCCAGCATCCTTCCACACGCGGCTCATCCCGAGCATCACCATCCCAGACTCCGCGAAGCGATAAACCGGAGTCTGGATCTGGGAGATCTTGGCGAACCATTCCGCCTCCTGGTAATTGGAGGCGTGAAGGTTAGGGAGCGCCCTCCCGTTCTTGAACGTCATCGCGATGGGGACGACGCGAGCGGAGATGTAGAAAAACTCTCGCTTCCAAGACCGAAGACTGCGCTCGGTAGCGCAGATCTTCAACCCCTTGATCCGAGTGACCAGGGTATACCAACCCTGGATGCACCTCCAGGAGTAGAAGGTCATCAGGCGGTCGACGCGGGGCTCGATGCCCAGAATGCAGCACACCCATTCAAAATGGCGAACCTTAGCAATCGCCATAGGGTGGACCTCCGTCAAATGCACACCGTGTTTCTCCAAAACACGGTATACGAACTTCGTTAATGGGAATATGAGATTCCCATTAAAGAATGAGGCATAAACCCATATCTTGCCCTTAGGGGCATCGTACACCGTCTGGTGGGGCTCCGGAAACTCAGGCTCGTAAGGATCGAGCATGAACTTCTTGACGATATAGTGGTATAAATCGACAGAAAGAGTACACTGGCACTCGCCAGCAGTACTATTATCGTCCTTATCAGACGTGGACGTCGGGTTCTCGAGGTATACATCGGACTCCTCGACGTTAACCTCGGGATCATGTGTAGAAGACATTTTTTAGATGTTAAAGAGAGCGATTTCAGGAGAATGCTCGACGGAAAAGTTAGAGTATTCGCCGGAAATCGCTTAGAAGAAGAAGAGTGAAGTGAAGGTATGGGATGAGATGCACCCTCTACCCCCTTATATACTCATCGCAATGAATGCGATGAATTTAATGCGAACGAGAGAGAGAGCGCAGGTGCAATGAAACGGCGACACGTGTGGATAAAGCAAGCTGGCAACAGGTGTCAGAATGGCGCGTGACGTGAAACTCGCGCCCACGCGCCTGAAAAAGCGTCCTGATTGACCACATGCTGTCACGTCGTCATAACTTCCTGCACGTCCTGAAACCGTCAGAAGACGCCAACGTCCCTTCAGCCGTTTAGACTGTCCTTATCCTTTCACCAACTCTTCGAATTTTAGAAAGATTCAAAAAGATTCAAAAATAAGAGTGAATATACCCCCTTGGAAAGCAAGAAACCATAAGACAAGTGCGGGTACAGTGTCAAGGCGAAACCCTTCACGTATTTAGCACTTGCAGGGAATTGAAGCCAAGATACCTTGGAAAACAAGGAACCGTAAGACAAGTGCGGGTACAGTGTCAAGGCGAAACCCTTCACATACTCAGCACTTGCAGGGAATTGAACCCAAGAAGGATCTTATGGGCCATGCTTGCGGAAAGAGAAATAACACCTCCGCATGGCGGGAACGTTGAGAACTAGATTGTTTGAAGCTTCAAGGTGGAATTGGTGGTTTAACATAACTGATCACTATGTCCAAAACTACCAAAACCTCGTGAAGAATCTATACAAGTGAAACTCAACGCTCCCGACTTGCGAAGAGATTAAACACCTACCCGCATCATAACCAAAGATCAGGCAGAAAAGTCGGAATTTCTGCAAGTGACATTAGGAAAACTGCGGGAAGAATCCCCACGGAAAACCTTAAAAAACAAAAACCCCTCTTTAAAACCCCTTGCTTAAAGTCCAAAAGTTCACCTCACTTATTAACAATTCATGAGAAGAACAATGGACTGGGGGGACTTGAAGAGGTAGGTCCCCGCAATGCCCAGTTGGACCCGCACGACACACCTTGAAGAGGTACGCCTGCGCAAAGACCAGCTGGTTCCGCAGGACCCACCATGCTCAGAGATGAAGACCTTACACGCAGTAAGCCAGCTGTTCCCGCAGGAAAGCCTCCCTTGGTACAGTACCCTACCTGTTCCCGCAGCTGTGGGTACAAGCCAAGAAGGAAGGCTACCCGAACTAACAGTAAGGCTACACGCGTAAGGTACTAACTCATACTTGTTTAGAATCTTCGTGAGCTAGTCGGAAGAATACGTGGAAAAAACCGGGTTGTTGGTTTAATTGTTAATGGGGATGTCTCCATATTGTGAATTCGGGGGATTTTCATTGAGGTTTAAATACTGAAGTTTTGTTTCTTTTTTTTTGATATAAATACCGTAATTTGTTTTTTTGCTGTTGGATGGTATACTGTAATTTGTTTTTGTGCTGTTGGATGGTATTCTTCAGTCTGTATTTGGATATAAATACTGCTTTTTAGCACTTAGCTAATAATAGTTGAATAGTTATACATCTCCACACTTCATGAAAAGTTATAATATATTTATATTTTCTTCTTTAAAATAAAGATCATTTTTTACTTTAATGTTCCATATTTAGAAACTATAAGAACCCTTTTACACCCTAAAACCATATAACTCCATTCCCAAAGTGACTGTTGCTTTATCTTAAACACTGTTGGTTTTTGGAATCCATTTCCCCTTAAATACAATGAAGTAACGTATATAAAAAACAATCTTTTTACATATTTTTGATACGATTAAAAACCTCTTTTGCAAATTCCTTAATAACTCGTCAGTTTTGATTTGTCATCAAAAAGTGACGGAGCCGACAGGTTTGGGTCAAACTTTGCCCAGGGCAACAGGATTTGACCATGTGGCTCTTTATGATTGGATGTTAAAACCCGTCGGCACGATTACAAATGTGTCGGAGCTATGGTTTTTGCTAGGGACGAAATGGGAATATTTGAAAACCGAGGGACATTATGGAAAATTAACCATTTAAGTCCGCGGAACCCATACCCTGTTCCCAACTCAACTTATTTTCGGCCATATTTTTTATTGTATTGTTTTTCTCTCTCAAAATAAGCAGCTTTTTTTTTTTTTTTTTTTATGAAAACACCATTTTGTTCCCATGAAAGTAATTGGAGTGATGATGGAATATTTTCTTCTATTAAGTTAATTGATATTTAATATTATATTTAATTGCATACGATTTGTGGGTAAACTTTCAAATGGATTATTATCTATTTTTCTATATAAAAAAAGGTTAATAATTAAGATGATGTCTAAGACCAAATTTGCCCAAGGTAATAATTAAGATGATGTCTAAGAAACAAAGGAACCAAAACATCACAATAGAATAAGAAGATACACAAAATTACAACATATGTTGGTGGTTTGATCTGGCACCAAGCCAAAACATGGGTCCTCCTTTATTCTCTTCACGATTAAAATCCAGAGCACGATTAAAATCCAGAGAAAACATTTATGATTAAAAATCATATCGCTTCTACATTTCCAAACACCCAGATATAACAAATTAGAATATTAAAAAAAAAGGCGATGCATCGGCAAATTCGGCCAGTATCATTTTGATTCGTAATGACACTACGAATCATGACTTTAATCCTGAGTTCGAACCTGACAGGGGCGAGAGTTTACGTATTCCATCCGGTGCCACGATTAAAAAATATTTTTTTTGGTAAGGTACGACGGTCGAGGAGTCGACATTTGGACATAACCTCAAACATGTTAGGTTTACACATGAGATCCTCTCCTGTTAAAAAAAAGTTGTAAACACCAAGAACAATATTAACACTCGTATAACTTATGGCAATTATTTTTTTTAAAACGACATTCATTCGGTTGGTAAAACTCGCTTGTTACGTTTGCGAGTCGTCACAAATTCTGTTTGCATTAGTTAACATTCCATGATGGTACTGGAAATATTTCAATTACACAGCTAACTGAACAAGACCTAGGGTTTCAATGGCGGTTCTATTTAACAAGTTTCAACAGGTAATTCGTTCTTTAATCTTGTTAATTTCACATTTGATCTGTAACGGCGTACTGTATTCGTTAATTTCCGTGAAAAATTAAGGTTTTTGAGCTCAATAGTTAAATTCAGAGTATAATTTGCTGATTTGTTGCTTATAAACTGTTGTAATGTTAATTAAGTTGCAATTAGGTTTGAGTTTTGTTGTGAAGTAGGTTTTTGTTGGATCATATCATTTTGTTATACGAGAGCTCGAGCTTGAGCTCGGCTCGTTTCAAGATCTTTTTCTAAAGCTTGAGCTTGGCTCGGCTCGTTTATTATTCATTAATTAATTTATATACAGTTTTTTATTTTTATATATTTTGAGTAAACCTGTAAACGAGAATAAGCTCAGCTCGAGCTTGTGTGCAGTACCTTAAACGAGGCAAAGCTCGGATCGTGATCGGTTGTGTAGTGTGAAATTAATACCATATAATTAACATCCAAAGTATATTTTGCCGATTGTATACTTATAAGCTGTTGTAATGTTATTTATATGTTTGAATTGTTGACTGATTTGTTATTAGGTTTGTGATTTTTGTGAATTGTGTGTTTTGTTGGATCTGGACTGAATTTAGTTAAGCTGTTTCAGGGGTGCACATGAGCCTATCCCGAGCTTGACGAGGTTCATTTTGAATTGGCGAGAGCTCGAGCTGGGCTCATGAGTCGTTTTTTCAAGCTCGGGCTCAGCTCGTTTATTATTTATTAATAATTAATTTACGTACATTTTTAGTATTTTTGTATATTTTGAGAGAACTTTAAACGAGGGTAAGCTCGGCTCGAGCTCGTGTGCAGTTCTTATTGTATTTGTCAATTTCCGTTAGAATAGGGTTTCTGAGCTCAATTGTCAAATTCACAGTTAATTTGCTATTGTTTGGTTATTAACTGTTGGGATGTTAATTTATGTATGAATTGTTAACTGATTTGCAATTAGGTTTGACTTTTGAGATGTTTGTGAATTAGGTGTTTTGTTGGATCTGGATTGAACTAAGTTGTTTTAGCTGTGAAAATGATTGTGAATGTGCAGTTAGGTTACTTTGGACTAGAGATTATGATATGAATTTGAACTTGTAGAGGAAAAAATGGTCACATAAATAGGATTTTGCAACATGTACCGTGAAACCAGGGGTGCAAACGAGACCAAAGTTGCCTCATTTTGATTTACAAGAGTTCGAGCTCGACTCGTGGGTCGTTTTTTCAAGCTTGGCTCGTTTTGTTAGTTATTTTATATACAGTTTTTTTTTATTTTTATATATTTTGAGAAAACCTTAAATGAGACTAAGCTTGGCTTGAGCTCGGTTGTGGAGTGTGAAATTAATACATAGAAGTCCAAAAGAGCTTAAATGTAAAAATACACAAGGCTCAAGCTCGGGCTCGATAACTAAGCGGACTTTATTCAAGGCTCAGGGTCAGCTTGTGCCCAATAAAGCTCGACTCGTTTCGAGCCTTTTGTCGATCTGATCTAGAGTAGCGCGTGAGTGGCTCGGCTCATTTGCACCCCTAACCATGATCAGAATGATTGTCTGCTAGCTTGAATATTAAGAAAATTCACATTTCATTTAACACAAGCACATACTTTGTGATATTGGCAAGGTGTTGAGTTTGTTTCTATTTTATGCTTAAAGGTAGAATAAGAATCATGAATAGCGTCATGGTTTAAAAAGTGTGCCTTGAGGCGATCTAAAACCGCCTTAGGGCCCTTGTACATGTGGGTTAAAGTTAGGGTGTGTAGGAGGTTGATCTGTAAAAATGACCAAAATGATGAAGTGATTATGAATGGTTGTACATAAGCCTTATTGGTTGTACATATAGCATGTCATTTAGTGTTAATCTGCTGCAACTTTTTTTGTAGTTTGTGTCAACACTTGCCAAAAGCCCGACATTTGCAAAAGATCCAAGACGCCTTCAGTTTGAAACAGACATAAATCGGCTCTTTCTATATACGAGGTTATGTTATTTAAAAGTCATACATAATATACATGATTCTTTTATTATAATGTGTGTGATGCAAGATATTGATTTTTAAATATGATGTTTGCAGCTATAACCGTGTGGGGAAAGATGCTGAAGAAACCGATATAGAGGAGATCATAAACATGGCAAGTAAATCTGACTTGGCAGATCAAGAAAAACAGGTTCAAGAAAACATTCATTCTCAAATTACAAACTTTTGCACATTTATGGATAATATTCTTCTTCCTGAAACAAAATCCCATGATGAAACATCTCAAAAACACCCCACTCGCTGGAGCGGCCTTAGTCTTGCAGTTGGTCAAAACGCCCCACCGAGCACGAAACTTGGTAATTTTTTACTTAAGCTTTCAGCTTTAAATATTATAACTATAATAAGCTGTTCTGTTACAATTTTATTAATGATGATATTTTCAGCACAGATATCCCCGAGACAAAACCGTTGACTTTTGCAGAGTCAAGTCAAAGGTTAAAAGATCTAATGGGCTACACCCTTGAGCTCAAACAGTCTCAAATTCCCCATGAACAAGCGGGTCGAGGTTTATTCGTAGATGGTGAAGCGGATGTCGGCTTGGTGATAGCACTCTACCCAGGTGTCATATACTCTCCTGCATATTACCGTTATATCCCTGGATACCCGAGAGTCGATGCACAAAACCCTTATCTTATAACTCGTTACGATGGGACCGTAATTAACGGTCAACCTTGGGGTACGGGTGGTGAAACCAGGGAACCTTTGTCTAGTGTTTATCGGTCCAACCCGAGTGAACCCCCTTCTGAGACGGGGTCTGATCGGGTGTGGAAGATGTTAAGTAAACCATTAGAAGGGTCACGTTTAGGGTTCAACGGTGAGGTTTTGGAGAGAAGAAATCCGTTAGCGTTAGGTCATTTTGCAAACCACCCTGCTAAGGGTATGGAACCTAATGTTATGGTTTGCCCTTATGATTTTCCTTTGAGTGAAAAGGGTATGAGAGCTTATATACCAAATGTCGTATTCGGGGGTGTAGAGGAAGTGAAAATGAAAAGATTTGGGAGTTTTTGGTTTAAGTCACGGGGCGAGTCAAACGATGGTCAACTGACGGGTCCGGTTATGAAAGGTCTTGCACTTGTTGCCACTAGGTTGATATCTAATGAAGAAGTTTATTTGAATTATAGATTAAGTAATTCAAAGAGAAGACCTTATTGGTATACTCCTGTTGATGAGGAAGAAGATAGAAGAAGATGGAGCTAAACAAAACAAAGGATTTCTATTTTTATTTTTATTATTTTTTTAATGTTTGTTTTATTGTTTAATAATAAGAACTAGAATGAGCAGTTTTGGATATTTAGAAACAAAATATTATAATTGTTATGATGTGGTTTATTCACTTTCTAAGACAAGTGATTTTTGACTTGGTTATGTTTTTCTATTGTTTTATTTACATTTTAGAATTGATTATCCAATGTGTTGTAACATGCATCAATCTAAAAAAGAAAATTGTAATTAAATTGTAAATAGCCAATAGATTATCTAAATCTCATTTTCTATTAAAAATGGTTATTTTCGACGAGTGTAAAAATATAAAAAAAATGTTAACAAAGTGTGGTTCTTGTGACTAAGTGTACCAACCACTCTACCTTGCGTGATTTGCTGCATGTGACCGGGTGTACCAACCACCTCACATGTTGCATGTGACGGGGTGTACCAACCACCCCACTTTGTGTGACTTGATACATGTGATCAAGTGTACCAACCACTCAACCTTGTGTGACTTTACAACCCAATTTTGGCCTGTTTGACCAACCTCTTTGATTCTTGCAAAAACAAATATGGTATGCGTTTATAGTTGTCTAAATGGTAAAATATTTTCGACCGAAAATGTTATCGAGCATAATATGCCAGAAATTCTAGGCTTATGTTCATTCCTATATCTCATATGTCTCGCTTTATAAATAAACTGTTCATTTATTTTTTAGACAATCTAGGATTACTTATCTAAACTTGTAATATGACGCCTAGCCGCACAACATTTGTAATAAGCAATCGTAGTTGAGCGGTTGTATTTGTTAACTCAACGGATACATGGTGTAAGTGCATTGGCAAGAGGAAGTTGTCAGTTCAAATGAGTCGTCTGCTCAACTACGATTGCTTATTAAAAAGATGAGGGGGTTAATTAGTATATTATGAAACGATGGAGGGTTAATGTGTAATATTGTATAAATTTTTTTGTGTTTGAATTAGACAGACCGAACGAACACGAAGAAGGCATGTTATTTTTTTAAAAAATTTGTTTATAATATATTAATAAGAGGTATATGTGCGTTAACGAATGTATTTTTTGATTTATTTCCAGTACCATCATGAATGTAACTAATGCAAACCGAATTTGTGTCGACTCGCAAACGTAACAAGCGAGTTTTACCAACCAACTGAATGTCGTTTTAAAAAAAAATAATTGTCATAAGTTATACGAGTGTTAATATTGTTCTTGGTGTTTACTATTTTTTTTTAACGGGAGAGGATCTCATGTGTAAACCTAACATGTTTGAGGTTATGTCCAAGGTCGACTCCTCGACCGTCGTACCTTACCAAAAAAATACATTTTTTAATCGTGGCACCGGATGGAATACGTAAACCCGCGCCCTTGTCAGGTTCGAACTCAGGATTAAAGTCATAATTCGTAGTGTCATACGAATCAAAATGATACTGGCCAAATTTGTCGTTGCATCGCCTTTTTTTAATATTCTAATTTGTTATATTTGGGTGTTTGGAGATGTAGAAGCGATATGATTTTTAATCATAAGTGTTTTCTCTGGGTTTTAATCGTGGAGAGAATAAAGGAGGACCCAAGTTTTGGCTTGGTGCTAGATCGAACCACCAACATATGCTGTAATTTTGTGTTTCTTCTTATTCTATTGTGATGTTTCGGTTCCTCTGTTTAGCTTGTTAGTGGGCTAAACTTTGGGTCTTATTTATAATATGTGGTCGTTCAAAAAAAATCTACTGTTGTTAAAAATAAAACAAAAAACACAACTCATGAAGGAGACAAGAAACTTAAATTGTAGAATGCCTCTCAAGACACAAAACACTCTTTTGTAGTTAAGCTTATGCAACTTTTTTGTGAAAGTGCGGCAAGCCCGGATGCATAATGTATCAAAGCATGTCATTTGCACATCATGCATATTGGGCAAATTTGGTCTTAGAATTTCATCTTAATTATTACCTTTTTTTTATATAGAAAAATAGATAATAATCCATTTGAAAAGTTTATCCACAAATCGTATGCAATGAAATATAATATTAAATATCAATTAACTTAATACGAGAAAATATTACATCATCATTGGAACATAATGGTGTTTTCATCCAACGAGAAAAAAAAACTTATATTAAGAGAGAAAAACAGTAAAATAAAAAAAAGGGCCGTAAATAAGTCGAGTTGGGAACATAGTATGGGTTTTGTGTGGGTGGGGTGGGGGGTGGGGGGTTTACAACACAAATGGTTAATTTCTCATAATGTCCCTCGGTTTTCAAAGATTCCCATTTCGTCCCTAGCAAAAACCATAGCTCCGACACATTTGTATTTGTGCCGACGGGTTTTAACATCCAATCATAAAGAGCCACATGGTCAAATCCCGTTGTCCTGGGAAAAGTTTGACCCAAACCTGTCGGCTCCGTCACTTTTTGATGACAAAACAAAACTGACGAGTTATTAAGGAATTTGCAAAAGAGGTTCTTAATCGTATCGAAAATATGTAAAAAGATTTTTTTTTATATCTTACTTCAGTGTATATAAGGGGAAGTGGATTCCAAAAACCAACAGTGTTTAAGATAAACCGGCACAAAACAGTATACCATCCAACAGCACAAAAATTGGCTTGTTGGGTCAAGAGTTTGACCCAAATGAGGAGATTTGACCTAATTGAAGAATATTGAAGATTGGAATCTTCTCAACCTCCTCAGAAACTGCTAAGTATTGAACCCGGGTACACCTTGGACTTTCGAGTAAGCTTTTACTTTGCCGAGTACGAGATTTTGCCTTCCAGGCAC
The DNA here is from genome assembly GCF_021521415.1 of Bidens hawaiensis. NCBI lineage: Eukaryota > Viridiplantae > Streptophyta > Magnoliopsida > Asterales > Asteraceae > Bidens > Bidens hawaiensis. The sequence continues at coordinate 167,633 of NW_027491639.1, forward strand.
GGTTTACTTCAAATAATCTTCTTAAGTGGATATCCGAGCAAGGTATGCTTTTTGGAGATTTCCGAGTAAGGTTCATCTATTTGGCATATCCGAGTAAGGTTCACTTTGTCAAGCAGGGTTGTTCTTCAAGACCAAGTATTTTACTCTTCCGAGTAAGGTATGGTCAACCAAGTCCAAGAAGCCAAGTAATTGGAAGACCGGGCAAGGTATTATTTAATATTTATGGTCCGAGTATACTTGATGAGTTGTTAGAATATCTCTAAGTTATATCGAGTAAGGTTCTGCTCGAGTAAGGTTTGTACTCCCGAGTACGCCTTATCAATAAGTTATTCAACTAACAAAGAGCCGAACAGGATCATAGAAGAACAAGGTTGCTCGTGAGGATTTGTCGAGCAAAGTTTGATAAGTGCAAGAAGATTGAAGTCTACTCGGTGAATATTTTACTTGGTAAAATATTTTCTAAGTAAAGTCTACCCGGAAACTGATTCCGAGTACATTTCGATGTTTACCAAGTCTGAAGGAAGGCCGAGTACACTGCGTACTCGGAGACTGAAGTTTAATGAAAAGCTTACCCGAAAGACTTGTTTTACACTTAGTATATTTTTGAATATGTAAATTGAGTATGTACTATCGGATAGGGTTTCTAGAAGGAATGACAGCCTGTCTTAGGTTGGCAGGCCTATAAATAGAATAATTAGGGCACGCCGCCAAAAAAAACGGAGATAATACGAGAGACAGAGTGGATAAGACCGACACATTAATTAAGAGAATATTTTGTGTGTGACGGCTGTCCTAGGATTCCTCCTAAACCCTAATCGATTATCCTTTTGTATGATTAACGTTATATAAATGGAAATCTTTTGAGTGAATCCTTCGTGTGTCTTCGTATATTGAATATTCATTGCAACCATATGTTTGTTATTGATTCCGCCTTTAACAAACGGTCATCTTTCTAAATATAGTAAACCGTCATTAACTCTCTTGTCAACACGATTAATTTTGTGTGAGTTATGACATGATTGATTAAGATCCGATTCGAAACGACCATCATATTTTGGGACCTGACAAGTGGTATCAAAGCCTGTTGCTGCTATTTTTAGAAAGATTGTTGCTGATTAAGTTTTGAAGAAGAATGACGTAAGTAGAGCACTGTTCGATTGATTTGTGACGTCAGAGGCTCTGTTCTTCATTTTTCTTCCAGATCTACAAGTTTTAGGTGTTTTCTTTTCCTTATTTCACTTAAATCTTTGATTTTTATTGTTGAATCTTGTTCTATTCATCTCAGACACCTCAGATCTAAGAATTTATTCTCAGATCTGATTATTTTACTCTATTTTCGATAAAAGCTTAACTTTTGTTTTAAGAAAATGTCTGGATATGAGGAACAAGAGGTGTCTACTAATAAGATACCTAGATTGTATGGTCAGGAGAACTTTACTAAGTGGAAAGTGCTTTTTGAGGCTGCTGTTTGTTATAATGATGTGGATATGTGGAATTCTATCAAGAATGGACCACAAGCTGCAGTTGAAGAAGGTGCTAATGCAAACGCTATTGCTGCTGTCAGAGAGAGAATGAGAAAAGTTGATGACAGAGCATTGGCTATGCTCAAACTTGGTCTCTCTTGGGAAATCCTCACAAAGGTTGCACATCATCAAACTGCTAAGGCAATGTATGATGCAATCCTTGAGATGTATGAAGGGAACACTGAATTGAAGAACATTAAGAAGCAAAGACTGAAGCAACAGTTAGAAAGATTCAAGTATAGAGATGGTGAAAGGTTGAAGTCAATACTAGAACGTTTTCTGAGTATTGTGAATGAGTTGAGAACAACTGACTATGTAATGACTGACTTTGATTTAAATACAAAGTTGCTCAACTCAATGCCAAAAGAATGGTATACTGCTTGCAAATTCATCATTCAAAAGCAAAATTTCAATGAATTGAAATTGGATGATGTAGTATGTTTTCTTCAAGCTGCTGAACTTGAAATGATTGAGAATGAAATGATCAAGGAAGATAAACCAAGTTTCAATATGTCAAATGGTTTAATTGCTCCAATGGGGAATCTTACAACAAAGAATCAACAACAAATTCCCATCATTGAAGAACCAAGTGATCACAACAATGAGACTGCTAGGTCTTTCATTGGAGGTGGTTCAAGCAATCAAAGTGGTCAACAGAGATTTAATGTTCAATTGATTGATGATGATTCAGTTCCTGTAGGAAATGGAAATTCTCAAAGTGCTGGTGCAGGGCATGTTCAAGGGAGTGAGGCACAAGCCCTAATGTCTATGTTCACTGAGTCCTACAATGCATTTGTGGCCAAAAACATGATTCACACAAGTGTAGTGCAGGATGATTTGGAACAAATAGATGCTGATGACCTTGAAGACATGGATCTCAAATGGCAAGCTGCAATGTTGGCATTAAGAAGCAAGAGACTGTACAACAGAACTGGTAGATCACTAGTTTCTGGTCCAAATGAGAGAATAGGATTTGATAAGTCCAAGGCTATCTGCTACAACTGTCAACAGCCTGGACACTTTGCAAGAGAGTGCAATTTGCCAAGGAACTTTCAAGTCAGTCAGTTCCAACAGCCTAGAAACCAACAACAATACCAGCAGAATGTGCATAGAAACAACAACCAGCAGAACTTCAACAATAACCAAGGATTCAATCCCAACAACAACAACTTCCATCCAAACAACAACTTCAATCCCAATTTTAATAACCACTATCAGCCTCAGATGAACAACCAGCAGGGAATGAATCAGAATCAAGTATATCAAATGAACAACAATTAGAATCAAGCTGTTCAAATCCCTGCAACTCAAAACATTCCAGCAAACCAAAATCAACCAAGAAATCAAGGCAATGTGGCAGTAACTACTCAGCATGAGGGAAGCTTTGACTGGAGTAACCTTGAGGAAGATATAGCAGATGATATCAGAAGAGCTAATGTGGCATTCATGGCCATAGACTCTGCATCTTCATCTAAGGTACATTCTGATCCTAATGCTGATTTACCTAAACTTGTCAATGAATTAAAAGAAAAGATTGGTAAGTTGGAAAGTGAGTGTTTTAAGAAGCAAAGCATTATCAATGCTTATGAGGCAAGTGAGATTGTTAGTGAAGAAAGAATGAAAAGTTTGGAAGAGGATTGTATGAATAGCTATAGAGCTCAGACAAGATTCACAACAGAAATCAGTGGGTTGAAGAAGATGGTGATTGATGAAAAGGTGCTGAATACAAAGCTGCAAACTGAAAATGAATTCCAAAAGAACTTAGTTTCAACTGGAAACACTTGTGGAATTCTGAATAAAGTAAAAGAAGATTAAAAGTACAAGGCTGTTCCACCACCATTCAACAACAACTTTATGCCTAAAGTTGACAAAGAAAAGAGAAGTGCTTATCTACAACAATTCAAAGATGTGTTTCAAGACAAAGAAGATGTTGCAGATTTGTACAAAAATGTTGAGGTGAGTAAAGATGGTGAATTTGTTATGAAGAAAGAAATGAAAGAGGAAAAGTCAATTGGAGTTCAAGTCTCTGAAGATGACTTTGATTCAGATGAATTAGATCAAGATGATCTAAGTGATTTGAGTGATCAAATCACTGAAAAAGAAATTCAAGCTGCTGAAAAAGGAAGAAAATATAAAAAGCCTGAATCTGTTGATCAACTTCCAAAGTATCCTCCAGTTACACATAAAATGAAAAGAATGAATGAGCAAATTAAGAGAGAACATGTTTCGTTTGACATTGGTGAAAAGAAGAATGTGAGTTACAATGCTGTCAGACCTCCAAGCAAAAAGTTTTTGGAGAAGTTAGAAAAGAAAAAGAAGGTAAATAAGAAAGAAATGAATATAGAATATTTTACTCCTATTTATCCTATCTTTTCAAGTGTTGAAGACTTTGATGTGGGAGAGGTAGAGACTGTTGAGGAATATGAAAGAAGGAAGTCAAGATATAGAGAGAATGAAGATGATCAACCACTAAACTTGAAAAAGGTTGTCTTTGTTAAAGGGAATGTGGAAAGAAATGACATCAGAATGGCTGAGTTTGTACCATTCTCAATTGATTATGACAATCTGAAAAACAAAAAGACAATTGGTGTAAGAGAGCCCAAACCAAGTGAACGATTCAGGAAACCACAAGAACATGAGATGTTCAAAAGAAAGGTGTGGTGTAGAAAGTGTGATGAATATGGACACCATACTGATTCATGTAATGAGAGACTCAAGTTTCAGCCATTCCATGTCCCAAATGGAACAAAGTTTGGTCAAGACTTTGTTTTGTACAAAGAGAAGTATGCAATGTATTTGGGAAAGGGAAAAGTGAATAGAAAAGAGATAAGAGTTGAAGTGAATGGTGAGACAAAGAAGAAGATGCATATGACTGAAAATGTGAAAAGAAGTAAATCACCTCAGAAGCAAAAGCAGGTGAAAAGGGAAAACCAGTCATTGAAATTCACCAAGAATACTCATTCAGTCAAGTCTGATGAGTCACAAGAATCATCAGGCAGTGAGAATTCAAAAAGAAAAGCTGTATATCAAAGAAAGAAACAAGCTGTACTCACTGGTGATGAAAAGTTCTTGTTGAAACATGGATATGAACCACAAGGTTTCACATGGAAACCCAGAACTGGAGCTAAAGTTGAAGCTGTAACTGATGTAAGAGACTTCTCAGAATCTAAGGACTATGTCTTACAAGAAAAGAGAACTGCCTCAGTTGAGCTTGACAATTCAGCTTCACTTGTCAAGACACCAAGAGAGTGTGGGTATGAAACTGACCATTCAGACAACTTAGAGATCACTCATGAAGATCCTGAACCTACTACACTCACTTCCCAAGCTGCCACTAAAATTGACACTGATAAGTTGCAAGTTGAAGAAGCTTGCATCTCATCACTAAACTAATCAAATTTCTCTTTGTGCAGGAACATGCCACTCCATTGAATGATATATGGTATATGGATTGTGGTTGTTCTAGGCACATGACTTGTGACAAGAGGTCACTTGTGAATTATGTAGAGAAGTATGAGGGTCCAGTTGCCTTTGGGAGTGATGAAAATGGAGGAAAGATTGTGGGTAAAGGGATATTGACAAATGGGAAGGTGTCTTTTGACAATGTCTTTCATGTTGAGGGACTACAATACAATTTGTTGAGTATATCTCAAATGTGTGATAAGGGTTACAAAGTCAGTTTTGATGATTCTCATTGTTTCATCTTAAAACCTGAGTTTGTGATCCTACCTGAGATGATTATGATGATGGTACCAAGAAATGGCAACTTGTATGAGTTGAATATGAAAGATGCTATTTCAAGAGGTGGTGCATGTTTTGTGTCCAAAGTCACTGAAAATGAGTCTAAATTGCGGCATAGGAAGTTGTGTCATGTGAACTTAAAGAATATGAATAGACTGGTCAAGGGTGAGCATGTGATTGGTTTACCTACAAGAGAATTTAAGTCAGATGATCATTGTGACTCATGTCAGAAGGGAAAACATCACAAGTCTACTCATAAGACTAAGCTCATCAACTCAATTGATCAACCACTTGAGTTACTTCACATGGATCTTTTTGGTCCTGTGAGTGTACCAAGTATTGGAAAGAAAAGATACTGTTTGGTGATCATTGATGACTACTCAAGATATACTTGGGTTTATTTCCTAAGTACCAAAGATGAGACTGCTGAGTTGATTAAAGGCTGTGTCACAATGATTGAAAACAAGCTGAATAAGAAAGTGAAGATGCTGAGAAGTGACAACGGTACTGAGTTCAAGAATGGAGTTATAGAAGAATTTTGTGCTATGAAAGGAATACTTCAACAATTTTCAGCTCCAAGAACTCCTGAACAAAATGGTGTTGCAGAAAGGAGAAACAGAACACTAATAGAAGCTGCAAGAACCATGTTGGCTGATGCTAACTTACCTGTCACATTCTGGGCTGAAGCAATCAACACTGCTTGTTATGTTCAGAACAGAGTGCTTGTGAACAAAAGGCATGATAAAACTCCATATGAGATTTTCAACAATAGAAAGCCTTACATCAAGTTCTTCAAGCCCTTTGGCTGCAAATGTTTCTTACTAAACACTAGAGACTATTTGAACAAGTTTCAAACTAAGTCACTAGACTGTTTCTTTGTTGGATATTCTACTCACTCAAAGGCTTACAGAGTTTATGTGATCTTTCACATGAGTGTAATAGAGTCATCTGACATTATTTTTAATGAGAATCAATTCAACACAGTCAGTGGTGCAGCATGGCTGTTTGATCATGAAAAATTGATAAAGTCATTCAAGATTTATTCTGAATACTTTGATGAAACATTCTACAAGACCAGTGTACTTGAAGAAAATAAGAAGAAAGAACTGGACTTGGAAGAATTGTGGAAGAAAGTTGCTAGAACAGAAAAAGAGTACACTTTTGTGAATAGCTCCACAAACAATGACATTGAACAAGATCAGGAAATGACAAGTCAAGATAGTACTGATGTACAAAATGATCATGTTCATAATGGAAGTGACACATGCAACAAAACAAATGATGAAGAAGCTGCAACAACAGCAAGATTCCAAGACTTGCTTCAAAGTTTGAATCTGGGAACAATGGTGCATCCACTTCAAGACAAACCAATGATGAAGCACCAGAGTTTCATGATGCAGAAGCTGATTTGATCATTGAAGAACCTGAAATCAATGAAACAAATCTTGACATAAATTTGTCTACAAATATGATAATACAAACTCCTACTGTTGAAAAGAATCATCCTGCTAGAAATATCATTGGTGACCTGCATGAAAGAGTAACAAGGAGTCATTCTGAGATAGCTAACATCTATCTGTACTCTTGCTTTCTATCCCAATTAGAACCAAAGAATATTGCTCAAGCTTTAAAAGACAATAGTTGGGTAGAGGCAATGCAAGAGGAATTGGCCCAGTTCAGAGATTTACATGTATGGGATCTTGTAGACAAGCCACATGACAGATATGCAATAGGAACCAAATGGGTGTTCAGAAATAAAAGGGATGAAAGGGGTTTGGTGATTAAGAACAAAGCAAGACTTGTAGCACTGGGATGTCTTCAAAAGGAAGGGATAGACTTTGAGGAAGTGTTTGCACCAGTTGCAAGACTGGAAGCCATAAGGATTTTTCTTGCATATGCTGCCTCAAAGAACATTAAAGTATTCCAGCTTGATGTCAAATCTGCATTCCTTAATGGAAAGATTGATGAAGAAGTGTATGTGACTCAACCACCAGGCTTTGAGGATCCCATGTATCCAAACAGGGTGTATAAGCTAAACAAAGCCCTTTATGGTTTACATCAGGCTCCTAGAGCATGGTATGATGAGTTATCAACTCATTTACTTGAAAATGGCTTCACAAGGGGAGCCATAGACAAGACACTCTTCTACAAAAGACAAGGGTCAGATTTGCTGCTTGTACAAGTCTATGTTGATGATATCATCTTTGGATCTACAAATGAAAATATGTGTTTGGAGTTTGAAGAGGTGATGAAGTCCAAGTACAGCATGAGTTACATGGGTGAAATGAATTTCTTTCTGGGACTACAAGTTCAACAAAAGGATGAAGGAATCTTCATTCACCAAGCTAAGTATGTGCAGGACATTCTAAATAAGTTCAACTGTCATGATTACAAGGCTGCATCAACTCCAATGGACACCAAAGAAAAGATGATAGCTGATGAAAAGGGGGAGCCAGTTGATGAACATGAATACAGAGCCAAGATTGGATCACTGATGTATCTGACTGCAACAAGACCAGATATCATGTTTGCTGTGTGTGTATGTGCTAGGTTCCAATCAAATCCAAAAGTCTCCCACATGAATGCTATGAAAAGAATATTCAGATATTTGAAGGGAAGACCAGACTTAGGGATTTGGTATCCTAAGAACCAATCATTTGATCTGATTGCATACACAGACAGTGATTATGATGGATGCAATATGAGTAGAAAGTCAACATCAGGGGGATGCCAGTTTTTAGGTGAAAGGCTAGTGTCATGGCAATGCAAGAAACAGACCAATGTGTCAATCTCCACTGCAAAAGCTGAATATGTTGCTGCATCTGCCTGCTGTGCACAAGTTCTCTGGATTCAGAATCAGATGCTGGACTATGGTTTGAACTTTCTAAACACCCCTATTCTGATTGATAATACTGCTACATATTTTACTGTTAAGAATCCTGTGCAACATTCTAAGACTAAGCATATTGAAATCAGACATCACTTCATCAGAGATTGTAGTGAAAAGGGTTTGATTGAAATGCAAAGAGTTGATACAAGTGATAATCTGCTGACCTATTCACCAAACCACTTGATAGAACTAGGTTCAACTTTTTGTTGAAAGCCCTGGGGATGATCAACTCTGATGAAATCTGATTAAGGATGTGTGCTTAGTTGTGTACCTCTATGAGCTACTTGAATATTTTAAAAGAGGTCACACATGCTGAATATGTTACTGAATATGTTGCTGAATATGTTGTTTAATATGTTTTGATTATGTCACTGCTTTGATGTTAACTGATAGGTACTTGAGTGACTACTTGTGCAATTTGGTTGACTTTGATGATAATACTTGACTATCTTGTTAACTGATCTGATGTTATAATAAGTAATTAGATCTGTTTAGGTGAGATTAATTGCTTATATAATGTCATGAGTAATCACATGTTTATGATTACTTGAATATGATCCTAATCTGATCTTCTGAAGTTGTTAAGGTAGAATAGACATTGAATGAGATTACAGTCTGTTCTTCTTAATGATGATAGAATGATTAAGATTTGAGTATGAGATGCAACTGTTTGTGTCAAAATGTGTTTTATGTCAAAATTATGTGATTCAATGAAATTTTTAATGAATTTTGCATAAATACTAGATTTTGGTCAAAACATGAGCAAGTTGATTAATGGTGTAGAGATATGATAAGATTATTCAGTTCAAGCTTTTAAGAAGCTTAAAAGAAGGATTTTTAAAGGGAAAGATCTCAAACAGTTGTTTTTGCTGAAAATTATGTCATTTGCCCAGTTGAAAGGACATGCACTTGTGTATGTTTGGTCCTTAAATCTCTATAGATTCAAAGGATAGCCATTGACCTGAAAACTGAATGCATTTGGGGCAATTATGACTTGTTTCTTATTCCTTCACTTAAAACTATGTCAATAACTCTGACTTTGACAGGACATATATTCACATGTATGTTTGGTCCTGTTGATCACTTTTGGTCAATACAGGATAGCCATTAACCTGACAATGAAGAGGTATTGGGGTGATTGAATATTAAACTGTATATTTGGGAAATGATAGTACATTGACTACTTAGCTGATCATATGGAATTAATAGGCTAAAAAGGCCTTAGTATAGTCATTAACATGTATGGTTACTTTCCCATGATGATGTAAAATCTAAGGTGATATAAACATAATGAATATGCTAATCTTTATGTGGAGATGCATAGTTGTTTTGCATGTCTCAAGATAGATCTCTCCGAATGATATGGCAGAAAAGTGATTACCCAGTCATACACAAGCCTGTTGTTATTTGGTCAACCAAAATGAAACATTTTTTATATGACAAAGAACATGCTTTAAGAAAATTTAAGAAAATATCAAAAAAAAAGGGGGAAGAATGAATAAATCAACCAAAAGTTGATAAATTTTTTTAAATATTTTATCAAACAAGAGGGTTACAACAAGAACTACAAAGATGTTGACAAAATCTGTCTCATCTTAAATGAAATGCATGTTGCTAACTGTAAGTCCAACGTTCAACCTCTATATGTTTGAATATCAAAAGTTCAAAAATACAATAAGTTCTATCATAAGAAACTATTTTTGACCAAATACAGGAGGTTGGAGTCAAATTGGGGTGATCTGGGGAAAGCCAAATAAGCTTTGAGAAGAGATATGAGGCATCATAGCACAGTGTTGACCATTATTGCATTATGCTCAAATTGAACCTTAATCATATCACCAAAGAGATGAAAATCATGCTAAGTTTATACCTGCTGTTAACCTATCTAAGTTGTCATAATAATGCTGAGAGTGAAGTAATGAGATAGCTACTTAGTCAATATGATCCCATTCTTGAGATCTTTTCAGTTTATAAAAGAAATTGTTTTGAAGTGAAGTATAACTGAAATTTGATCTCTTAATGCACCATTTGCTCTTAAACTATGTTCTGAAATGATACATAACTTAGAAATGTCTTTGAAAAGTGGTTTAAGTCAAAAAGTGTTGCATTTTGCCTAAAATAGGCTGAATATGTAAGTTCGAGTAAGGTTTGATGATTTCTAATCCTCTCGAGCACAAACTGTTTGAATATGTATTTTCGGGTAAGGTTATTGAATTATAACCTTTCCGAGTACAAAACAGTTGATTATGTCTGAATATGTAAGTTCGAGTAAGGTTGGATGATTTCCAACCTTCTCGAGCACAAACTGTTTGAATATGTATTTTCGGGTAAGGTTATTGAATTATAACCTTTCCGAGTACAGAACAGTTGATTATGTGTGAATATGTTGTTTCGGGTAAGGTTTGACAACTTTCAACCTTTCCGAGTAAGCTTAGTCATTTTTGACTAACATTATGATTTTCGGGCATGCTTTGAAATGTTTGCACTATTGCACTCACTTTCCGAGCAAGCTTGAAGTCTTGAGATGATTATGTGTTGAAATAGCTAACTGTCAACAAGAAATTCTTGTTTCGAGTAAGCTATGCATGTTATATGTTAGCTTCAAGAAAGCTATGCATGTTATATGCTGATTGTGTTGTCAAGCAAACTTTGTGCACTTGAGTGAGTGTACCGAGTAAGCTTTGAGTGAATATGCTGTTAGGAAAGACTTGTTAATCTTTCCGGGCACGCTTAAATGTTACTGTTTAAGTTTGTCATTTTCGGGTATGGTTTGATATGATAAGTTACCTCGTGCAAGGCATACCTGATGTTTGAATGTGGTTATCCTAGCTAGCATTATGCTAACTTAGGATTTTCGAGCAAGCTCTATGAAATTTTAGACTATAGCACACTTAAATGTTTATGTGTTTAATTTCATGTCGAGCATGCTCTTTGATATGTTTGTATATGATTTCTTTGAAATTACAAGTGTTTTCGGGCAAACTTCGTTTACCGAGCACACTTTATATTTCGGGTACACTTGTGTTCCTTTAATATACTTGGTAATTTTCAAAACTCAACTTTACGAGTACACTGTCTGCTAGAATTTGGTTTCGAGCACACTTTGTACTATATGAAAGTTATTCGAGTATAATTAGCACAAGATTATTGTCCGAGCACACTTTACATTTGAAAGAATGCTCGAGCACAATTTTCATACAAGCATACTTGAATGAATGCATTGATTGAATATGTGAGTTAGTATGATGAAATTGTTTAGACTCATACTTGAATGAATACGTTGTTTGAATATGTTAGTGATTGTGATTTTTAGGGTTCATGCTAGATAAGTTTTAATTTGAATTTGAGAAATTTTTTGGGAGGATCTTAATTGATTCTTAGTAAGAATGTTTATTTGATAACTATATTTGATTATTTGTCTTGCGATTTATTTCTCAAGAAATCAAGTATTTCGGGTAAGCTTTCTTCATTATATCTTAACTTTAAATTAATTTACTTGATCGAGCAAGGTTGGAAAAGAGAAGTATTCGGGCAAACTTTATATTCAAAATGAAAATATTTTCGAGTAAAGTTTGACCGAGTAAAGCTGTTAGTAGAAGAAGATCGAGTAGACTTTGGTTAAATTAAATTTTCGAGTAAGGTCTTATGATTTTAAATGAGATTAAATGTTTTTAATATATCAAGTGGATAATGTTACTGGTTGACAGCTAGTAATTCACAAGAAGACAAAAAGCATTTAAAACCCACTTTCAAAATGTATAAAAGAGGGACTTAGGCAAATTTCTTCTACATTATTTCCCTCTATCTCTCTCCTTCCACTGCAAATCTCTCTTACTAAGAAAATTAACCGAATTATCGAATTCAAGATTAATCCAAACCCTAATTTTTATCAGCCACTTATTTCCGACTCGGTAAGCATGAAATTTTATGTTTTCCGATCACGATTAGATTGTGATTGTGACTTGATTATGTATTCGAGTACTAACACTCTGTTTATTTGTTTAGGTTATTAATTTGTCGAAGAACAGGTTCTTGAAGATTTTTATCTTTCTTCTTCATTTTTTATAACTTGAAATTGTCTAAAGTTTTAAACTTTATGTCTAATTTCACTTTGAATATGTTTGTTTATGTTTTACAGATATGGCAGACAACGAGCCGAAGTATATGTTTGAGCCAAAGCACAATATGTGCGCACTACTTCAAGTAACACCAGAGAATGAACCGATGGCTCGGATGATCCTATGGATGGCACGGTCAAACATTAGCTTTGCACTAACTGAATGCCCGATTATATACAGAAATCACTCTTTGGATTTCTGGAGATCAGCAGAGCTTGTTGAAGACGGTAATGAAAGACGAATCGAGGCGACCGTGGCCAGACAAGAGATTCAGATTACTGAAAGGATGATAAGAAGGTGTTTAAGACTGAATGATGATGATCACAATCACATCAGCTTCGATACAAAGCATCTGTTGAAGATTTTCAGAGAAACAATGGGGTATCAAGGAAATGTCCATGAGGGACAGTTTCAGAAGGGTTTATTTCCGATGCTGTACAGATTTCTGATTCACCACATTATTCATGGATTTGCTCCAAGAAAGGGATCATGGACTCTGATGAGCCTTGATCTAGCAAATGCCACCGTTGGTACAATTTTTGATCTGCCATTTAATTTTTCCAAGATGATTTTTGATGGGCTAGTGGGGAATCTGAAGAAACCAGAAAGCAAAAGATTTTTACAGTACCCGAGATTCCTGCAGATCATATTTAATAGCACACTGCATGATTTACCAATAATTGGAACCACCCACAAACTGCAAGATCCCGATGCATACAAGAGAATAAATAATCCTGGTGTTTCTAACAATTTTGATGCAAGTATTCCATTGGAAATTCTGCCATGGTTGTTAAACATGATTTGGCTGTTATGCCTGTACCTGAGCTGAGCTCAGAGGAGGAAGTAGGGAGTGATAATGAGAGTGCTGGAGGAGACTCTGATGATGATGAAGATGGAAATGATGGGGGAGATGGTCTGGATATGGAGATTATGGCACAAGTACAGGGGGAGCAACATGAAGAACTTGAACAACCTATCCCTACACTACCACAATCACCACCACATACTTCACCACATCAAACACCACCTCAATCTTTCAACTTAGAACAACCAGAAACCTCCACACAATCCTCATCCATCACTGAACTACCCACTTATGAACCATTACCTACAACCCCACCCTCAAGCCAACAAGAAAACACACTTCAAAGAAATATTGAACTAATGTTGGAGAATGATGAGTTGAAGAGGAGAGTTGAGGAGGTTAGGGATGAAAATGCTGAGTTGAGTAGAAATAATGAAGAGCTAACAAATGAAAATGAAATGTTGTTAAAAAGGTTAGCTGAAGCTGAACTGATGATTCAAACCCTGAGGCAGGAGCTTGAGAAGAACTCAGCTGCCCCAAAATAGGGGGAGAATATTTATGATGATGTTGTGGGTATGACTGATGCTGAATGTGCTGAAAATATTGATGGTTTGATGAGGATTATGAATGATTATGATGTTAGTGATGAGAATGAAGAAGAGGTGTGTGAAGAGGAAACAAATGATGATGAGAATGTGATTACAGAAGAGTTGACTGATATTGTGGATGAGGAGATGACTGTAGAGAATGTGAATGAGAATGCTACTACTGAGGAACTGATAAACACTGAACCTGAAGATGATCAAGAAGCTAGTTCCAAGAGGGTAGAGCATGATTCGGAATTAGATCAATTGTTCAAAGAAATTGATGATTATGAAACTGGTGATGAGCAAGAAAATGAAGAGCAGTTGAGAAAAAGAAAAAGGCAAAGGAATAGCAACAGAGGATGAGCCTGCTGTATATGTTGAGAAAGATGTATCCTTTGTTGATACTGCTGCCGCTGCTGCTCTTGCTGAGAGAGAAAGACTGATTAAAGAGTCAATGGAAAGGGAAGCAATTGCCCATTCCTTGACGGAAGAAGAGTTGGCACAGCAGGACCTATTGATCAATGAAGCCAATGTAGCAAAAGAAATATTTCAAGATGTGGCAGATCAAGAGGTTATTGAAATACTAGTGAATATGAACAAAACTCAAGAGGTTGATGACTCTTTGAGAAAGGTGGTTAACAAGTTTCAAGAGCAACAAGAGCAGACTGCTGAACCATCAACCAATCTTCACACTGACATGATTATACCTGAAGAGATTGGGGAGTCAATTGCATCTGAAGCTGCTAAGAAATGGGTTGATCAAGTAAAAGAAGACATGAAAAAGAACCCTGCTAGTAAATGGGGAGAAAGAAGATATAAAAAGACCTATCAAAGAAGAAAGAAATCTGCTGAACAGACTGTTGATGAACCAATCAGGGCAATCCTCTTGAAAACACTGAAACCAGGAGAAAAATTACCAGGGGCTCTTGATGTTGATGTCCCTGAGGTTGAGGTTCATGATGTTGATGTTACTGAACCAGAGCATCCTGCCTCTGATGAACCAAATATAGATTCCATGAATGATCTATCAGATGATGGGGAGGATGACTCTGAGGAGTCTGATGGAAAGGGTGATGATCACCCTGATCAAGGAGGTGAGAAAGTTGACACAAGCTCTAATGCTGAGACCCCTCAAGCTGAAATGACTTATATTCAAAGGGGCATAATTGAAATAAATGCAGAGGAAGTCCTAAAGAAGGTTGAGAAAAGAAAGAAAAACACTGAGCACTATAAAACCTTTTTGAAGGTTAGAGGGTATCCTGAAGCTGCTTTAGAAAGATACACTGTTGATCAAATTGAAGATCTGTACAAAAGTGAGAAAGAGATAGTGTCAGAAAAATTTGTTAAAAAGGATGACAGGGTTGAGCTGGAAGAATTAAAGAAGAAATATGATGGAATGTGTGGTTATCTGATTGAGAAAGGGATAAAGCCTGAAGTTGTGAGAAACTTAAGCAAAGAGGCAGTATTTGACCAATATTCCAAAATGAAAAAGAAAGAGATGAAAAGGGTCCAAACTGAGAGCTCAATTATGAAAGAAACTGATGATGAGCCACCTGTGAAAAGAAGAAGAATCAGGACTGTGAGGGAGAAAGAGAAGGAACTAGAGAAAATTGCTGAAACTCCTATTCCTCAGCCAAAACAGCCTGAGCCTGAGTCTGATGAAGAGAAGTTCTTGCCATGGGAAAATGAGGAAATGATAAACATCCTTAGGAACATAATGATACATCAAAGAGGCATGACTGAAGCTGATTTCAATGCCCTGGAAAAGGTTGATCTGAAAGACTTATTTTATATCCAGAAGGCAGAATGGGAAAAGGCCTTAAAGGAGGGTGAAAACCCTAGGTATTATGCAGATGGCAGGTTTGTACCAGCAAGATCAGCAAATACAGTGGGGATGGCAAAGATGTTGAATGAGCTTCACAAGCATGGGGTGAATGTGAGAGAGCTTGAGAATTTACCAACTGAAATGGTGGAGGCCACATACAGAAAATTCTTTAATTTGGGTCCTGAAAAGCCAAGAAAGTCCATTCCTATTAGACCTCCATTTCATCAGAGATTCCCTAGAGGAAGAGGTCATGGTGGAAGAGGTGAATCAAGTAGCTCAGTGCAACAAAGAACAAGACCACAGTCTGGTGTGGATCTTCCAAGAGAGCTTTACTATGATTCAGTTACTGATTCTTTGAAAGTCATAATGGAAAGTAGGCAGTTAAGGGAGATTGTTGTAAGAAGTGATTTCAGAGAATACAAAGAAGAACAACTAAGAAGAATGGAGTCACTTCACTTATATGATTTCAGGGACAGAGACAGATCAGCAGGAAGACAAATGAATGACTTATCTAAGTATCTGCAAGAACAGGCGGCTGATGACTTCAAATTTTTAAAAGAAAAGAGAAGTTGGAGACTGATCCAACTTCACAAGTCAAGGAGGTCAGAAAAACTGAAGAAAATGGACAGGGCTGAGCTAAACTTCCAGATGAGAGTTCGAGATCAAAATCCTCTGCCAACATGGAGACTTGTATAAGCTTGGGAAGAAGGATGAGAAGGCCGAATTACACAGTGCAGAAAAATGGTGTCATTACAGAAGTTGAATACAGAGTAGACACTGGCCACTATGTGCTGAGGAATTCAGATGGGAAGGCCTTGGCAACAATCAAGAAGGATGCAGATCTGACATGCCTACATAATGATGATCTTGCTGATATAAGAGACTTGGTGATACAAGAAGGACACATTCACTACCAAGTGCTCAATATATATTCAGAGAAAAGGCAGCATCTGTGATCCAGCTGAGAAGACAAGCAGCCTACAATGAGAGGAAAAGACAAATGAGATAGAATAGGCTTTGCTTTGTAATGTCTTCGGACAAATCTTTGATTATGTAATTTTTTTTTTTTTTACTTATGTAATTCAATTACGAAATTTGATGTGTATTTTGCTAAGTGTAAGTAACCATAGAGTGTTTTGGGTCAGCTGAGGTGTTCCAATCTAGGGGGAGATTGTTGGGTCAAGAGTTTGACCCAAATGAGGAGATTTGACCTAATTGAAGAATATTGAAGATTGGAATCTTCTCAACCTCCTCAGAAACTGCTAAGTATTGAACCCGGGTACACCTTGGACTTTCGAGTAAGCTTTTACTTAGCCGAGTACGAAATTTTGCCTTCCGGGCACGGTTTACTTCAAATAATCTTCTTAAGTGGATATCCGAGCAAGGTATGCTTTTTGGTGATTTCCGAGTAAGGTTCATCTATTTGGCATATCCGAGTAAGGTTCACTTTGTTAAGCAGGGTTGTTCTTCAAGACCAAGTATTTTACTCTTCCGAGTAAGGTATGGTCAACCAAGTCCAAGAAGCCAAGTAATTGGAAGACCGGGCAAGGTATTATTTAATAATTATGGTCCGAGTATACTTGATGAGTTGTTGGAATATATCTAAGTTATATCGAGTAAGGTTCTGCTCGAGTAAGGTATGTACTCCCGAGTACGCCTTATCAATAAGTTATTCAACTAACAAAGAGCCGAACAGGATCATAGAAGAACAAGGTTGCTCGTGAGGATTTGTCGAGCAAAGTTTGATAAGTCCAAGAAGATTGAAGTCTACTCGGTGAATATTTTACTTGGTAAAATATTTTCTAAGTAAAGTCTACCCGGAAACTGATTCCGAGTACATTTCTATGTTTACCAAGTCTGAAGGAAGGTCGAGTACACTGCGTACTCGAAGACTGAAGTTTAATGAAAAGCTTACCCGGAAGACATGTTTTACACTTAGTATATTTTTGAATATGTAAATTGAGTATGTACTATCGGATAGGGTTTCTAGAATGAATGACAGTCTGTCTTAGGTTGGCAGGCCTATAAATAGAATAATTAGGGCACGCCGCCAAAAAAAACGGAGATAATACGAGAGACAGAGTGGATAAGACCGACACGTTAATTAAGAGAATATTTTGTGTGTGACGGCTGTCCTAGGATTCCTCCTAAACCCTAATCGATTATCCTTTTGTATGATTAACGTTATATAAATGGAAATCTTTTGAGTGAATCCTTCGTGTGTCTTCGTATATTGAATATTCATTGCAACCATATGTTTGTTATTGATTCCGCATTTAACAAACGGTCATCTTTCTAAATATAGTAACTCATCATTAACTCTCTTGTCAACACGATTAATTTTGTGTGAGTTATGACATGATTGATTAAGATCCGATTCGAAACGACCATCATATTTTGAGACCTGACACGGCTCTTTCTATATTCGAGGTTATGTTATTTAAAAGTCATACATAATATACATGATTCTTTTATTATAATGTGTGTGATGCAAGATATTGATTTTTAAATATGATGTTTGCAGCTATAACCGTGTGGGGAAAGATGCTGAAGAAACCGATATAGAGGAGATCATAAACATGGCAAGTAAATCTGACTTGGCAGATCAAGAAAAACAGGTTCAAGAAAACATTCATTCTCAAATTACAAACTTTTGCACATTTATGGATAATATTCTTCTTCCTGAAACAAAATCCCATGATGAAACATCTCAAAAACACCCCACTCGCTGGAGCGGCCTTAGTCTTGCAGTTGGTCAAAACGCCCCACCGAGCACGAAACTTGGTAATTTTTTACTTAAGCTTTCAGCTTTAAATATTATAACTATAATAAGCCGTTCTGTTACAATTTTATTAATGATGATATTTTCAGCACAGATATCCCCGAGACAAAACCGTTGACTTTTGCATAGTCAAGTCAAAGGTTAAAAGATCTAATGGGCTACACCCTTGAGCTCAAACAGTCTCAAATTCCCCATGAACAAGCGGGTCGAGGTTTATTCGTAGATGGTGAAGCGGATGTCGGCTTGGTGATAGCACTCTACCCAGGTGTCATATACTCTCCTGCATATTACCGTTATATCCCTGGATACCCGAGAGTCGATGCACAAAACCCTTATCTTATAACTCGTTACGATGGGACCGTAATTAACGGTCAACCTTGGGGTACGGGTGGTGAAACCAGGGAACCTTTGTCTAGTGTTTATCGGTCCAACCCGAGTGAACCCCCTTCTGAGACGGGGTCTGATCGGGTGTGGAAGATGTTAAGTAAACCATTAGAAGGGTCACGTTTAGGGTTCAACGGTGAGGTTTTGGAGAGAAGAAATCCGTTAGCGTTAGGTCATTTTGCAAACCACCCTACTAAGGGTATGGAACCTAATGTTATGGTTTGCCCTTATGATTTTCCTTTGAGTGAAAAGGGTATGAGAGCTTATATACCAAATGTCGTATTCGGGGGTGTAGAGGAAGTGAAAATGAAAAGATTTGGGAGTTTTTGGTTTAAGTCACGGGGCGAGTCAAACGATGGTCAACTGACGGGTCCGGTTATGAAAGGTCTTGCACTTGTTGCCACTAGGTTGATATCTAATGAAGAAGTTTATTTGAATTATAGATTAAGTAATTCAAAGAGAAGACCTTATTGGTATACTCCTGTTGATGAGGAAGAAGATAGAAGAAGATGGAGCTAAACAAAACAAAGGATTTCTATTTTTATTTTTATTATTTTTTTAATGTTTGTTTTATTGTTTAATAATAAGAACTAGAATGAGCAGTTTTGGATATTTAGAAACAAAATATTATAATTGTTGTTATGATGTGGTTTATTCACTTTCTAAGACAAGTGATTTTTGACTTGGTTATGTTTTTCTATTGTTTTATTTACATTTTAGAATTGATTATCCAATGTGTTGTAACATGCATCAATCTAAAAAAGAAAATTGTAATTAAATTGTAAATAGCCAATAGATTATCTAAATCTCATTTTCTATTAAAAATGGTTATTTTCGACGAGTGTAAAAATATAAAAAAAATGTTAACAAAGTGTGGTTCTTGTGACTAAGTGTACCAACCACTCTACCTTGCGTGATTTGCTGCATGTGACCGGGTGTACCAACCACCTCACATGTTGCATGTGACGGGGTGTACCAACCACCCCACTTTGTGTGACTTGATACATGTGATCAAGTGTACCAACCACTCAACCTTGTGTGACTTTACAACGCAATTTTGGCCTGTTTGACCAACCTCTTTGATTCTTGCAAAAACAAATATGGTATGCGTTTATAGTTGTCTAAATAGTAAAATATTTTCGACCGAAAATGTTATCGAGCATAATATGCCAGAAATTCTAGGCTTATGTTCATTCCTATATCTCATATGTCTCGCTTTATAAATAAACTGTTCATTTATTTTTTAGACAATCTTGGATTACTTATCTAAACTTGTAATATGACGCCTAGCCGCACAACATTTGTAATAAGCAATCGTAGTTGAGCCGTTGTATTTGTTAACTCAACGGATACATGGTGTAAGTGCATTGGCAAGAGGAAGTTGTCAGTTCAAATGAGTCGTCTGCTCAACTACGATTGCTTATTAAAAAGATGAGGGGGTTAATTAGTATATTATGAAACGATGGAGGGTTAATGTGTAATATTGTATAAATTTTTTTGTGTTTGAATTAGACAGACCGAACGAACACGAAGAAGGCATGTTATTTTTTTAAAAAATTTGTTTATAATATATTAATAAGAGGTATATGTGCGTTAAAGAATGTATTTTTTGATTTATTTCCAGTACCATCATGAATGTAACTAATGCAAACCGAATTTGTGTCGACTCGCAAACGTAACAAGCGAGTTTTACCAACCAACTGAATGTCGTTTTAAAAAAAAATAATTGTCATAAGTTATACGAGTGTTAATATTGTTCTTGGTGTTTACTATTTTTTTTTTAACGGGAGAGGATCTCATGTGTAAACCTAACATGTTTGAGGTTATGTCCAAGGTCGACTCCTCGACCGTCGTACCTTACCAAAAAAATACATTTTTTAATCGTGGCACCGGATGGAATACGTAAACCCGCGCCCTTGTCAGGTTCGAACTCAGGATTAAAGTCATAATTCGTAGTGTCATACGAATCAAAATGATACTGGCCGAATTTGTCGTTGCATCGCCTTTTTTTAATATTCTAATTTGTTATATTTGGGTGTTTGGAGATGTAGAAGCGATATGATTTTTAATCATAAGTGTTTTCTCTGGGTTTTAATCGTGGAGAGAATAAAGGAGGACCCAAGTTTTGGCTTGGTGCTAGATCGAACCACCAACATATGCTGTAATTTTGTGTTTCTTCTTATTCTATTGTGATGTTTCGGTTCCTCTATTTAGCTTGTTAGTGGGCTAAACTTTGGGTCTTATTTATAATATGTGGTCGTTCAAAAAAAATCTACTGTTGTTAAAAATAAAACATAAAACACAACTCATGAAGGAGACAAGAAACTTAAATTGTAGAATGCCTCTCAAGACACAAAACACTCTTTTGTAGTTAAGCTTATGCAACTTTTTTGTGAAAGTGCGGCAAGCCCGGATGCATAATGTATCAAAGCATGTCATTTGCACATCATGCATATTGGGCAAATTTGGTCTTAGAATTTCATCTTAATTATTACCTTTTTTTTATATAGAAAAATAGATAATAATCCATTTGAAAAGTTTACCCACAAATCGTATGCAATGAAATATAATATTAAATATCAATTAACTTAATACGAGAAAATATTACATCATCATGGGAACATAATGGTGTTTTCATCCAACGAGAAAAAAAAACTTATATTAAGAGAGAAAAACAGTAAAATAAAAAAAAGGGCCGTAAATAAGTCGAGTTGGGAACATAGTATGGGTTTTGTGTGGGTGGGGTGGGGGGTGGGGGGTTTACAACACAAATGGTTAATTTCTCATAATGTCCCTCGGTTTTCAAAGATTCCCATTTCGTCCCTAGCAAAAACCATAGCTCCGACACATTTGTATTTGTGCCGACGGGTTTTAACATCCAATCATAAAGAGCCACATGGTCAAATCCCGTTGTCCTGGGAAAAGTTTGACCCAAACCTGTCGGCTCCGTCACTTTTTGATGACAAAACAAAACTGACGAGTTATTAAGGAATTTGCAAAAGAGGTTCTTAATCGTATCGAAAATATGTAAAAAAGATTTTTTTTATATCTTACTTCAGTGTATATAAGGGGAAGTGGATTCCAAAAACCAACAGTGTTTAAGAAAAACCGGCACAAAACAGTATACCATCCAACAGCACAAAAACAAATTGCAGTATTTATATCCAAAAAAAAAGAAACAAAACTTCAGTATTTAAACCTCAATGAACCCTCCCCATTAACATTTAAACGAACACAGTTTTTTCCGCGACTTCTTCCGACCAGCTCACGAAGATTCTGAACAATTAGCAGGCCCACTAACTCGGTGCATAAAATAATCCAAATCTGCATACTTGTCGCGCGAAGCAAAAGATGTCGCACAAACTTCATCTCATTTTAGTTCCTTGGACCACCATATGTGATGCTGATAGTTTTTACGCTCTCTTTGATGCACACAGGTGTTGGTGCTTCATATGCACGCCAAAAAATGGTAGCACATGTTGTTAAAACATAGTTAGTCGTATTAAATGATTAATAACTCAATAATTTTCAAAAAAAACAGCATACGTTTCTATTGAAAGGTGCTCCAAATAGGGGGTACAGTCTAAAAACCGAAATATAGTAGTTAAACCACCAGTAATATCGTCCACAAACTTAAGATGTTTGAGTTTACCGAACGATCTCGCTAAAAGTTCAGTAGCCTCCTACAAAAGAAAAAGCAAAAGATTTTTGAG